>NW_006786541.1:1181612-1183103 GCF_000442215.2 Lipotes vexillifer
CCCCTCCCCCCCATTCACTCTCCTCGAGTCACACTGGCCTTGGACTCCTCAGCCATACTCCTGCCTTGGCCCTGTAGCTGGTCTCTCTCTTAGGCTTTTGGTATTGAAAGTCTTACATCTTAGGCTTTTTGTACTGAAACCTCTTGGTCCTGGGCAAATTGAGGCCGTTGATCATCCTACATCTCTCGGGAACATGCCTCTCCAACATTCCTACCAGCCAAACCCCTTCATTCCCATCAGGCTTTTGCTTAACTCTTGCTTTCTTAATGAGGCCCACTGCTTCCTACCCTCACCGCCCCATTTCCCTAGAATTAAGCACCCTGAGGGCAGTCTATCTTGTTTCTGACTTAGCCCAAGTGCCTAGAACTATATGCCTGGCATATAGTTGATGCCCAATAAATACTGAATGAATGAATGAGCACTCACATTTTCTCTGCAGATGCTACTAGGTACCATGGGGGGGGGACTTAAAAAAAGCATTAACTACAATCCTTGCTTTTAAAGAACTGATAATCTAGCGAGAGAAATACAGCAAGAAGTTAAGTCTTTCTCATCTGAAAAAGGTTCATCCTTTATCCTGAAGCCCACTCTTGATATAATCTAATTCCCTCCACCTTTGGTCTGTATATAAACTTTGTGAGAGGATGGGCTCCTTGAATTGTAGCCATTTCTTCACCGCCCATCTAATCCCACACCATTTGACTTTCACTTCTGCTCCATTGAAATCCTTCTCCTTAAAGCCCCTGATGGCCTCTTTATTGGCAGATCAGTGTCTAGCTCTTATCCTTAGGCTGCTGACCCCTCAGCCACATCTGCCTGAATTGGATGCTTCCTCCTTCATCAAGTGCTTCCGTCTCTTGATTTCATTGTGTCTCCCGTGGAAACTGTTTCTTTTGTAGGTCTCTGATCCTCTTCGCACTTCCCAAATGCTGGTTCTTTCTGAGGGTTCTGTCCTTGGGCTGTTCCCTATTCCTTCTACACTCTCCCTAGGTGACCTCAGTCACCCTCAGGGTTTCAACGGTTTTATATTCCTCATCCCCACACCTCTGTCCCCAGCTCAAATCTCACCTCCAAACTTGAGCCTCAAGGACACTGTCTACTTTGTATCTCCCCTTGGATGTCATCCAGGCGCCCCCTGCTGGCCACATCCCAACAGAACCAAACACCAACCACTCCTAACATGCTCCGTTTCCTATTTCTCTGATTTGATGGCACCACCATTTAGCTAGTCTGTCAAGCTGGAAAAGTGGGAGTCATCCTTGACTTCTCTGCTTCCCTCACCCCACCCCACCCCCGCCATATTCAGTAAATCAGCAAGTCCCATAAATTTTACTTCCAAAACAGTTTTCAAATATGTCATTTTTACTCTATACTGACAACCATCCTCTCCCCCTTTCCCCATTGAGGTTTACTTCGGCAGTGTCCTAACAGGTCCCTTGCCTCTGCTCCTGTATCCTCAAGTCCATTCTCCGCAGTGCTGTCATTCTTTCC
>NW_006786541.1:1183113-1189684 GCF_000442215.2 Lipotes vexillifer
CTTTCCCTATCGAACACCTATCATGTGCCAAGCATGGTGATATGTGCTAGGGATACAACAGTGAAAAAGACAAAGACCCTATTTTCATACGTCAGCAGGACCCACATAACTAATAAGTCTCACACTGGCCCTCTCTGGCTTACAACCTTCTGACATGTTTCAATCCTTATCCCAATTATTCTTTGCATGCTTTCAGTCATGAATCCCTTTCAAAATCTGATAAAAGCTGAATTCATACAGAAAACTTTGCTGACAGCTTCAGGGGAGAGGACGCTGCACCCTGAAGGCCAGGCTTCAAGAATCCTTGACCTCTGGGATTAGCAGATGCAACCTATTATATATAGGATGGATAAACAACAGGGTCCTACTGTATAACATGGGGAGCTATATTCAATATCCTGTGAAAATCCATAATGGAAAAGAGTATGAAAAAGAATATACATATATATAACTGAATCACTTTGCTGTGCAGCAGAAATGAACACAACATTGTAAATCAACTCTACTTAAATAAAATTAAAAAAAAAAATCCTTGACCTGCACGGTCAAGTGTAAGCCTTTTTGAATAATACACATAGCCCTCCATGGCCTGGCCTTGCCTGTAATCATGTCCACCTGGCTCACTCTTTGGTGTCACAATGACATGGGCCTTCCTGAAGCGCCTCACATGAGTCACCTATTCACCTGGTGACCATTTATGAAGAACCAAACTCCTTAGATTGAGTCAGCAAAAGCACAGAGGTGAAAAAGAATGTGATGTGGGCTTTACGTTCTCTGTGCCTTTCTCTTACTTCAGCTATGCCCTCTCGTGGTGCCCCTCTGGTCCTTCCCTGCAAACTCACCATTGCTCACCTTAAAATTCAACTCAGGCATCTTTCTTCCTGTGAGACTCTCCTAAATGTAACCTCTGTCTTCAGATTGGATTCCTTCTCTGGGTTCGTGTATCTGCAAATGTCTGTTTCCCTGCCCTAACACATTATATGGTAATGTTTTGTTTCTGTGGCTGTTTCTGGAACTAAATTAGCTTTGAAAGGACAGCAACAGTTTTGTTCTTGAATACTTTATCCTTCGGTGCCTGCTTCAATTTGGTACTCAATAAATACTTGTGGAATGAGTGAATGAATGAATGAATAAGGCTAGAAACGCGGTATTAAGCCCACCAAGGTAGACCCCTGAATGCCGGCCTAGGTGTTTTGTTCTTTACTGAGTAGCTCATGGGAGAGCCACTGGAAGTGTTGGGCAGAGGATGATAAGGTAAAAGTGAGTCCTTGTGATAGCAAATCTGGCAATGGCTTCTGCCAAGGGCAGGATCTAAGTACCAAAGAGGCAACGTGGAGAAGGGGAGGAGGCCTGCTGGAAGGGCTGGGCTGGGGGCTCTGGCACCAGCTGTGCCACTTTTTAAGCTGTGCTTTACTTACTAGGTACCTCCCTCTCCCGGTCCTAGTTTCTTCACCTGTTAATTTAGGAGGTTTAATTGGATGTGCTCTGGGCGCCTGTTTTATGTTTCTGGGTCTTTCCTGCTTGATGGCGCCTCTCTGCTGCAGACCCAAACCTGCGGCTTCTTTAGGAGCCCGCGATCCGCAACGCTCGCACTAGAAATGGCCCCTGGAGGCCACCGTAGCCACCTCGTGCCTCGTTCATTTGGATGCCTGAAGAGGGAACTCAAACTAGGAAGGCAGCAGAGGGTGTTTCAGAGTTGATAGGGCGCTCAGATGTCACCAGGGCTTTGACTGCTGGATAATTAGGCCCCAAGCGACGGCTGGCTACATCCCCAGCCCTGAGGTGTCCCGCGTCAACTTGGCTCTGGCTGCCTCGTTTTCTCTCCTTGGTTAGAGAGACGGCTGCTGGCTGGGATCTCCCTGCGAGGATCGGCCCCTTATGAGACCTGGACAAGGTCCCTCAGAAGGAACCCCGTGCAGGTGAGAGGGGCCAATGTGTGCCCACTTGCTGCCTCTGACAGGTTGAGGCTCCGCGGCTGCTGCACACACCCCACGTCCCGGCAGGAGGCGGGGACCTGAGGGTGATGGCGTGAGCACCCCTCCCCCTGCGCCCGTGCATGGCCTTGCTGGGGTGTCACGGGTGTCGCCCGAGGGCTTCACAACAACCCTGGCGGCTGGTGTTTCTGCCTCCCTTGAGAAATGAGGGACTCGGGCCCAGAGAGGATGAGGAACTTGCTCAGGCCTCAGAGCAGTATTCATTCGCCTCAGGGCTTGTAACTCCACAGCCTGTAGTCGGTCTAACCACACAGGTGTAGAGAATTGGCCCTTCCAGCCCGTTAGTCGCCCACACTGGGACTTTTTATATACTATTGCGGAAAAATGGGGGAAGCTTGGAATCCTAGGTGTGGGTTTGAGTCCTGGCTCTGCCTGCCATTTGCTGTGTGACACTGGGAAGTGACTCCACACGTGTGAGCTTCGTTTGTGTTATCTACAAAATAGGGGTGATACCACTTACTGTACAGCCTTGTCGTGAGGAAGAACTGGGGTGACACGCATGGGTCCCAGGCTTCCCTGGAAGTGGCAGGACCACTGCCGAAGGAAGAGGCTAGGGGCTCTCCAGAGTGCCCTGGCTCTGTGGGGCACCTCTACTGTTCCCTCACGTGGGACTGAAAAGCGTCAGGGGCTGGGGTGCAGGTGGAAGTGAGGATGGTGGGAGTCACGTGCTTGGAGACAGCGGCTGGGGATTGAAGCCCAGGGCCAGCACTTACTGGCTGTGAGTCTTCGTGCAATTAATTCAACCCCTCTGCTCCCCAGTACCTGCATCTGTGATTCTCTGTGTACCCCACAGGTTGTCATACAGATTTTAAAAGGAGGGGAGAATAAAAGGGTGAATAAAAAGACTGAGGCCATATAGTTTTTTAAAAACTGGCTTAGGATTTTTTTTTTTTCTGATTTGTGAATATATTGCTGTGAAAAGTCTTAGGGACAGAATTAAACTGTATTTTGGTATAATTTAATGAATAATCTTTGTTTCAGAGACTCAGCACTTTGGAATTCTGCAAAAAAAAAAAAACAATCTAGGCTGTTTGATCACTGTTGATAAGGGATCCTCTTAATTCTTTTCTGCTAGTGTCAGTTGCAAGAGGCTGTAGGTAGAGATCATGACAAAAGCAACCAGGAAAAGCAGAACCTTCTCTGTCCCTTATAAGTATTTTGAACATGTCCATAGAAAATATCTTTACCTGTTGACTCTCATTCCCCAACAAGGACAAACACTCTTCCTCCCATGAATGCCTTTTTCTTTCCTTTTCAATATTAATTCTCTCCATGATGCCCTTTTCTAGAGACCAAAGTAAGGGTTTGCTTGATATAAATAATGACACAGTACATGGTCCTGGATGAACACAGAACACCAATTCAGGCCTGATGTTTTCCTATTATTTATTGTGCTGTCAGCACAGCTTCTCAATTGGATCCTGGTCTTAAATCAGGGATCCCATCAGAGAACCTAATGTGAGAGAAAACCAGATGCACTAGGAGCTTGCTTTATTTATCCTCTCTGGCTTGTCAAGCAGTCAGAAAACGGAGACTTGACATTAAAAGGTATGCACTGAATAACTGTCTGGTGGTCAATGATACTGTGATGTGGTGAAATACCAGCTTTTGCCGATGCTCCTCCGAACAGGTCTGTACTCTAAAGGAGTCAGACCCACACTCCTCTGTCTAATAAGACATTTAGCATTTAGAACATACAGCTAGAGCGTTCTCAAGGCATTTAAAGTTTCATTTGAGTCTTACGGGAAATGCAAAAGGGTCAAGGAATTAAGAGAGTTGTTTGAGCTTCGGAGTGGAGGCAGTGGGTTAAATTTCACTGGGGCATTGCTTGGAATACCTGGGTTTGGTATGGGACAGTCCCCTGATGAGCTGCGTCTGGGTCAGGGGGGTGTTATTCAACACACGCATGTACTGAGTGCTAACTATATGCCAGGGACTGGGCTGCATTCTAGAGATGGATGCAGAGGTCAGAAACCCTTGGTCCCTGCCCTAAAGGACCTATGCTCTCAAGAGAGATGGGCAAAATAAATGATTGTAGGTTCTAGGTGAGGCTTCTGCAGGGCTCCCTGTGAGGGTAACTGGAAGACCTGTTGGACTTTGGCTTTGGGGCATCAGTTATGGAGCAGGGTTCTGAAACTCTTTCCTCTGACCTCTGCCTCCTAGAAAGCGGTGGTGACCCCAAGTTTTCAAAAGGGCAGTTTTCAAGGGCCTTCTTTGTTTATTTCCTCACAATAATTAACTAAAGGGAAAGGAAAGGCATTTCAGTGAAAGACAAGTGGTATCAGGTGAGATCCTGGATGAAGTCTTATGATGCATCTCCCTTTGACCACTCCCCCTCAACTGGGAGGCAGGCAGCATGGTACAATGGAAAAACTCAGTACTTTCTCCTGGCAGCCACTTGCCAGACATGGAAGCAGTGATAGGCTGGTAAACTGGCTCTCAGAGGGGAAAGAGAAAGCCTTGATTTGTAATGTTTGCCAATTTCCATGGTATAAATACTCTCATCATGGCTGATTTCAAGCTGTCAATGATTTAAAACCTGGCCTGAAAATTTTTTGAAAATTTCGTAGACTCTGGTGAGCCACAGGGACTGGCTTCAGTACACTTCTGCATGGAACACTGTTTAATCTTTATTTCCCCAGAGGTAATAATTTCTGCCCTGGAATCTCCAGGGCTGTGGTAAATATGGGCATGAGGTAGGATGGGCCATGGATTATCATGGTGCCTAGCGCACCCAAGGGTCTTAGTATGTGTTGGTTCCCTTAACTCTGCCTTTCTCTACCTTGAGAATAACAAAGTGAGATATGTATTGTCAGTCACTCATTAATTCATTTATTCAACATTTATTGAGCAGCTACTATGCAGGGTACCTTCCTAGGCCCTAAAGGTTTAAAATAGACTAAGACAAGAGTCTTGTCTGAGTGCATCTTCCAGACTAGTATGGGAGATGAAGCCATGGGTCAGAGTTATGGTTGGGTGCGCAGAGATTAGTGCTGTGAACTAGCTGTGTAGAGGTCATCAGGGGAGCAAAGAGGAGAGCCAAAGAGGAATGGGGGAATTAATCATGGAAAGTTTCTTGGAGGTGGAGACACTTATTCAGTTCTGATGCATGAGGTAGATGAGGGGGAGAGAAAGCCACTCTAAGCCAATGTAGACAAGTGACTTTCTTTTCATTATTGTTCCTCTAAGGAACCTTTAGGACATCTTTATCCTAATCATTCTGACCTTTCTTCATGAAATGTAAAAATAGGATGCATATCTGTTTATGTGCTGCATGTATATTTGGACTTCATACATAAAAAGAGTATGATTTTTTTCTGCTCCCCACAGCCAAAGGGGCAATATTGCCCCTTGTTGAAACTTTCCTTGCTGACCATTGAGCCTGTAATAAAGCTGTTGATCATTATTTGCAAAATGAATGAATACATAAATAAATGTCACCACCAGTAGAAAGAACTACTGCAAGAAGTGGGGCAAAAGAATAGAATAGCATAGGTGAATGAGGCAATGCAGGGCTTTGCTCTCATTTACAAATAAGGAAACCCAGGCTCAGAGATAGGATTGGAGGGGTAAGTTGGGTCCAGTAATTAGGTCCTCAAATGCCAGCCTGAGATGTCCAATTCCAGGTGACATATGAGATTCTGAACCTCCCAGCTGACAGGAGGAGATATTCCCTGTGGCTCTCAGGACTCCTCATTGTTGCCTCTTAGCAGTGAGCCAAGGTGGGGTCCACGGACGCCAACGCGGAGATGCACAGCCACTGACTAACTTATTACGCTCCAGAGTTTTAATGAAACAAATTACCAAGCTCCCTGCCTTTGGCACTTGAGAATCCATCTCAATTTCCCCTTTCTTTCTGAAGCGACAGTGATTAAGGATTCATTCTGCACATAAAACAAGTGATCAATGGCTCCTGGCAGTTGCCATTGTCTGTCCCCCTCACCCCCCCATCAGTAGACAATGTATCTTGGGGAGCTGCCGGGGCCTGAGAAAAATGAGTTTGCCAGACAGTTCTATTTTGATTTAGATCACAAATAGCTCAGCTCAGTTTTTACATTGATAACAAGGAGATGGGCTCCATTTCCTGAGTTCTGCGATGTAAGTGTAAGTCCATCTCTGTTGAGAGAGTAGAGGAGACGGATCTTCTTGTGTTAGTTGTAATACACCGGGGCCAGATTTTTGTGGTCAAGCAGACGCATGAGGGACTCAGTCTGACTGACCTGGCCCCTTTCCTGGAGCCTGAGGGGTTGGTGGGGTCAGCAGGCTCTTCCTAGGCTCCCCAAACCAGTCCTCACTGGGGGTCAGTGGTGGGCATCCATCTGCTTTAGAGAGAGGGTGGAGGCAAGGGGGAGGCCAGCCTGGGAGGAGGGCCTGCCAGCCACTGGCTGCAATGCCCAGGTGGGGCGGGGCAGGAAATCCAGGAAGAGCTAGAGGGTGAGGAGGGGGCGCTTAGGCTAAGGCTGCAGGGCCCTCGCCTTTGTGTGCGTGGAGGGACATCAGTCACAAGGAAGGAGGAGCTCTTGAGGAGAGGAGGGTCAGCCTCCCCACACCATACCCTCCCACAAATGCTCTCTTTC
>NW_006786541.1:1190448-1246985 GCF_000442215.2 Lipotes vexillifer
TCGGCCCCTCTTTCCTAAAGGGGAATAAATCCTGAATTTGCACCCAAGGAGCCCAGTTTAGGAGCAGAAGCCAGTCATAGGAACAAAGGGTGATAGGTGACAGACGTGTCAATAGCAGCAAATGCTGAGAGCTCTGGGAAGGCTTCACTGAGGAGGCATCGGGGCAGACGATGAGGGGAAAAGTAGGGAGTTTCCAGCCAGGTGATCAGGGGAAGGGCCTTCCAGGCAGAGGACACCATATGGGTGAGAACACGTTCCCCGGGAACTGGCTGGGTGGAGGTGGGGACAAAGGTTGGACCGTGTGTCTAGAGACTGTATCACCAGGGGTTATTCTGAGGCAAGAAGTGAATTCAGGTAAAATAGTGTCCACGTGTAACTTCAACCATAAAAATAACCATTGAAGATAAATTTGGGAAGGAAGGAAACCAAAATATCAGCAACACTTAGCTTTGGTGGTCTTGAGTGACTTCTCTGTCCTTTGTTATATTTTTCCATATATTCCAACTGTTAGTGAGCATGTGCTCCTTTTTAATTTTTTGGTCTATGTATTTTATTTTTCTGATTATCACCTCTATTTTTTATTATTATTTTTAAACATGTTTATTGGTGTATAATTGCTTTACAATGGCCTATTTATTTTTAAACAGCTTTTTTGAGATATAACTCACATGCCATATAATTCATCCATTTAAAGTGTACAAATCAGTGTTTTTTAGTATATTCACAGAGTTGTGCAGTTATCACCACAGTCAATTTTAGAACACTTGCATTACCCCAAAAAAGAGGCCCTGTACCCATTAGCAGTCATTCCCCACTTTCCCCATCCACCCCCATCCTACTTTGTATCTCTAAATTTGTCTATTCTGGACATTTCATAAAAGTGGAATCATGATATGTGGTCTTTTGTGACTGGCTTTTCTTTCTTGAAATCATGTTTTCAGGGTTCATCATTTTGTACATATATTGGTACGTCATTCCTTTTTATGGCTAAATAATATTCCATTGTGTGGATATGCCACATTTTGTCTATCCATCATTAGTTGATAGACATTTGGGTTGTCTTCTAAATTCTGGCTGTTATGAATAGTGCTTCTGTGAACATTGATGTATAAGTTTCTGTGTAAACATATGTTTTCAGTTGTCTTGGGTACATATACCTATGTATGGAATTGCTGGATTGTATGGTAACTCTAAATTTAACTTTATGAGGAACTGCCAGACTGCTTTCCACAGCAACTCCACCACTTTACATTCCCACCAGAAATGCATGAGTGTTCCAGTTTCTCCCTATCTTCTCAACACTTGTTGTAATGTTTCTTTTTTATTCTAGCCATCCTACTGGGTATGAAGTGGTATCTCCTTGTGGTTCCAGGTTGCATTTCCCTAATGACTAATGATATTGAGGACTTTTTCATGTAATTATTAGCTATTTGTATATCTTATTTGAAGAAATGTCTATTCAAATCCTTTGTCCATTTTAAAATTGGGTTGTCTTTCTATTGTTGCATTATAAGAGTTCTTTACATATTCTGGAGACTATACCCTTATCAGATATATGATTTGCAAATATTTTCTCAGATTCTATAGGTTGTCTTTTTCACTTTCTTGACAATTTCTTTTGAAGCACAAAAATTTTTGATTTTTTATCAGAAGTTCAATTTATCTATTTTTGTTTTTCTTTGGTTGTTTGTTCTTTAGGTAGTAAGAAACCATGGCCTAATCCAGGGTCACATAGATTTACCCCTATGTTTTCTTTTAAGAGTTTTATAGTTTCTGCTCTTACATTTATATCTTTGATTTGTTTTGAGTCAACTTTTTATATGATGTAAGGTAAGGTTCCAACTTCATTCTTTTGCATGTGGGTATTAGTTGGCCCATCGCCATTTGTTCAAAAGTCTATTTTTTTCTCCCATTGAATTGTCTTGGCATCTTGGTCAAAAATCAGTTGCCCTTTAAAGGTATGGATTTATTTCTGGATTCTTAACTCTGTTCCACTGATCTTTATTTCTGTCCTTATGTCAGCACTTTATGCCACACAGTTTTGATTACTGTAGCTTTGTAGTAAGTTTTGAAGTTGTGAAGTGTGAGTTCTTCAACTTTGTTCTTTTAAAGGATTATTTTGGCTCTTCTGGGTCCCTTGAATTATTATATGAATTTTAGGATCAACTTTTCACTTTGACCAAAAAAGCCTACTGGGATTTGATCAAGATTGCATCAAATTTATAGATCAGTTTGGGGGCTTTACCGTTAAAAAAGAAAGTGATCTTGAAGTGAGGCTGTATGGTATAAAATAAAGAATGGATGGAGGTTTCAAAGTCAGGTGGACGTCAGTTCATGTCTGACCTCCCAGCACTGACTAGCTCTGTGATCTTGGGCAATCAAATCTTCTTTATGCCTCAGATTCCTCATTTGTAAAACAGGCCTAAGGATACTTACCTTAAAGGTGTTTTGAGAATTAAACAAACGTATCTGTATAGTGTATAAGGACAGTGCCTGGCATATAACTGCAGCGTCCATCCATTTTCTGGGGTCATTGGAACTCACCCAACTAACAGGAGAGGAAGTGTCAGATTATAAAAATGTAAAGGCTGGAAAGGACCGCAGTGATTAAATTAATGCATATTGAAATGTCTTTGACTGTGACCTTGATCTTTCCTTTGCCCCTAGAATACTTTTTACCCTATACCTTTGACAAAATTCATTTCCACCCTGATGGCCTAGTTGGAAATAATCTCCTCTTTGCTGAGCGCACCCAGCACTTCTTCTCTGACAGCATCTAATTCTGTTTGCCTGTTTTCTGCAGATTGGGGTATGAGTCTTGACTGCACTTTTAAATTGTAAGCCTATAAAGGCAGAATTGGTCATGCCCTCCTTAACAGACCAGTGTAGCAGGGTGGGGTGCAGTATGGCCCCGTTCATGGTCAGACAGTGTGGATGTGTTGGTGTGTGTGTGTGTGTGTGTGTGTGTGTGTGTGTGTGTGTGGTCATTCCCTGCCCTCCTCTCTCCACCCTCCCCATTCGCGCACATAAGCCACCTCATGTTCAGCAAGGCTCTGCTAATGGTGAAATGTTTAAGGACACTGGTGAGTTAACTCTTGAAGACTGTTGAAGGACTACCGAGGTTTCTTTTGCCCTGGGATGTGGGTGCTCCTTGAGGCCACCAGCATCCTCTCTAGCAGGGAGGAATTTTATCATTGCTTTTAATTTTGCCAATTTTATAGATAAAAATAGTATCATGTCTTAATTTGTATTTCTTTCTTTACTCCTATGGTTGATTTTTTAAATATGTTTATGAGCCATTTGTATTTCTTTTTTGGTTACCTTTTCTACCTGAAGTATTTTCAACATTTGGATTTGAACTGATAAGGAATAGACTGGGGATTAGCAGGAGATGCAGTTTAACAACCTATTGGGGGCCAATCAGTCAAAAGTTTGGAACTGACTCAATGTGGGGTGTGGGGGGGGGTTGTGTGTTTGTAGGTGGGGACACAGCCTTAGGGAACTGGGGACTCACCACTGACGACATTCTGTGGCACTCTAAGTCATGATGTAACATTTCTGCCATATGGTCCCTATTAAATGCAAATTTTAGCATCATAGCCTTCTGCATAGAGCTCCAGCTGAGATCTGTTTCTCTCAATTCTTTCATTTAAGCCTCCTTGCTGACTTCAGATGTCGGCGACTCTGTCAAAGCCTCTCTTCTGTGTGCACAGGCTTCTGATCACTGCTGTTAGAAAAATAGAATTGAACATTACACTCCCCTGTTGGGGTGAGAAATTGCTTTTTTGTATCTGTTGCCAGTTGTTGGTTAATTACCTAAATGTTGGATGAAGGCTAGAAGTGGGGCGGGGCTGGAGGCAGAAAGGAAGAGGGGAATCCCTGTGCTCCCTCCCCTCATGGAGAGATCCTGATGCCTGTCATGGGCTGTTGAAGCAGGATGGTCAGAAGAAAGTCCAACTAGGCCACACTGGTGAATCCCCGGAGAGCTGAGGGCAGAGACAACAGTGCCCTGTCCTTGCTCAGAACCCAAGAGAAAGGCTTTTGGGCAGAAAAGTGGAAAGTGGCAGGTGATGGAGGCAGCTAGGGCTCCAGGGCTCTAGGCGTGGATGCTGGGAGTAAATGATGAGGATGGAGAAGTGGGCCCTGGGCACCTGGTGGGGGCTTGGGGCTCTCCTCTGTAGGCTCTGGGAATGTCAGATGGGATGACTCAGGGTGCTCAGGAGGGAGAGTCTGCTGCCGCATCCATTGATGGGCTGTGAGATTAAGTGACAGGGCTGTATAGGGCTGACTCTGGCTTCTGGTTTGGGGGCCTGGGTGGATGGTGTTGCCAGGAACTGAGATGGGGTTGTAAGTAATGAGTTCAGAATTGAACATGTTGAATGTGGAAATTGAGAAGTCTGTGTCTAAGAAGGTGGGAGTTTGGGGAACACCAGGATTCATGGGCAAAACAAGGAGCACCTATGAAAGAGATCGGGGTGAGGGGAAACTCTGTCCAGGTCAGTTACCTGGAAGCCTGTAAGGGAGGAGGCACTTCGTAGGAGGAAGACATTGGTGATAGTGTCAAATGCCACAAAGAGTTCTGGCAAGATCAGTGCCAGGATGGATTTGGCAATGAAGCATTTGGCTAAGGGCATGGGCTTAGGGGTGAGGTGAACCTGGGTTCAAATTCTGGTTCCAGCATCTAGTATCTCTAGGGTCTTAGAGATACTAAGCCTGAGCCTCAGCTTCTGCATCCATAAAATGGGAAGATGATAAAAGTAGCCACTTCATAGGACTGTTGCAAGGACTGGGTGAATTATTGCCAGTGAGGTACTAGGCACAGATCCTGGAACATTGTGAGCGGAGAATAAATATTACTATTGTAGTTACGATAGATAAAAATGGTAGCAATATCTACTTAAGAATTATGTGAGAGCATGCATGAACACTGTCTCTTGTCCAGCCCCAGATGGGTGAGTGTGTTATTGTGAGTTGTAATAAGAAATATATATATTTGGTCTCTGTGGCCTTTTCTGGCACATATCTCCCAAAACCCTTGGAATTTCTTGTGATGAGACCCATAAAGGTATCTTTTGTTATGTTAATGAGGCGACTTTTGGAAAGCACCTGAGGATGGGAGCTGGTTGCCAGGGGAACCAACCACGTGATTAGAGGGCTGGAATTTTCACTTCCATCCCCCAAACCTCTGGGGAGGGAAGAAGGGCTGGAAATTGAGTTCAATTGCCAAGGCCAATGATTTAATCAATTGTGCCTGTGTAATGAAGCCTCCATAAAAACCCCCAAAAGATGGAGTTCAGAGTGGTGCACCTGGAGAGGGCACGGAAGCTCTGTGAAGCTTCCTGATACCCTGCCCTACGCATCTCTTCTATCTGGTTGTTCCTGAGTTATATCCTTTTATAACAAACTGGTAATCTAGTAGGTAAAATATTTCTCTGGGTTCTGTGAGCTGCTTTCGTAAGTTAATCAAACCCAAGGAGGGGGTCGTTGGAACCCTTGATTAGTCTGTCAGAAAGTCGGCCAGAAGCACAGGTGACAAGCTGGTCTTGAGATTGGCTTCTGAAGTAGGAGTGGGGGCAGTCTGGTTGGGACTGAGCCCTTAACCTGTGGGATCTGATCCCATCTCCAGGGAGACAGCGTCAGAATTGACTTGAATTGTAGGGCACCCAGCTGGTGGGGAGCATTGTTTGTGGGAACTTCCACCCCTCCACACACACACACACACACACACATTGTAATTGGGTGTAGAATGCTTAGTGGGGATGAGAGCTGCCAGGGGGAAGGCATCAGCTGGGATTAGGTCAGGAGGAGTGTGGTGTGGGCCTGAGAGAGGTCTGAAGTCTGGACCAAGTCTGGGAATATTCGATTCAAGTTCAGTGCTCTGGGGGTCTGGTCTGAGAGGTCGGAGAAGTGATAGCCTTAGGTGGGATTTTAGGTTTTTTCCAGTGAGAGTCTGACAAAATCCAGACAAGGCTAGGTAAGAGGACAAGGGGAGTGAGCCTTTGAGGCAGACTTGGGCAGTGTGGGCTCACTCAGATGCTGGGTGCTGGCTTTATGGGAGCTGCAGCTTAGTTCTGCATGGGGACTCGAGCTGGCTCCACCCTGAGGTGCACAGGCAGGAGAGCTAGAAACTATTTGCAGACTATGCTAGCTCATGTGCAGGGCTCTGCACGTTCCCAGGTCTGGCTCTCATTGGCCCAGGACCAAGGCCTGGAGAGCTGGGCCTGCAGGTGACAGCATACATTCTGGCCATCTGGGGATCATTGCTCATGAAGTCACTGATGGTGTGAAAATGTCTAGCCTGGGACTTGAAGCTAAGACGGTGTTGGGAGTTCATGCCTTGAAGTTCCCTTGATGTCAGATGCATTGCAATGTGAGCTGAAATATTTCAAAAAGAACTCAAACATAGCCACACTCAACAAGATGAACACCTCTGTGGGTAGACTTGCTGGGCTCTTGGACTTGGGGATAGGCAGAGGGGATTTGAAATACAGCTGCTGTGAGATGACAGGGACCAGAAGTTTTGGCCTCATGATTGGGGACTGGACCCAAGCTCACTGGGTGAAACTGAAGGGCTCACTGCCAGGTCTTCAGAAAGGGCTAGAAGAAACTTCAGTCACTGCTTGGAGATGCAGCATGTTGCAGAGCTGAATGCCTAGGCGGAGGAAAAAAGCAGAGGAAGCCACACCACCAGGACCTCAAGTAGCCACTGCTGGCCCAGTGACTACATCTGTGCTACCCCCAAGATCACCTTGGAAAAGGAAACCTGAGCCACCGTTATCAGAGCTGACTCTGGACTAGGAGTCCTAACAGGGGGAGACTGATCAACTTCCAGACAGGGAAGGATTAGAGGAGAGAGGTGGTGGGAGGGAAACATTCCAAATGAACTTACCAACGAAAGTCCCAAAGCACATGAAGAAAACTAATACTGATAAAGACAGTCAACAAGCTCAAAAATCAGTAGCCTTCACTCCCATTGAAAGTGAATAATAGAGCAATCTGAAAATTACTTTAAAATAAGTACGTTTGAGATTCTTAAAGATATAAAGGAAGGAATAACACCTAAACAGCGTGAAATCATGAAACAAAAACAGGCAGGTAGAAATCAAGAACAGGTGTATGTGAAAACGAACTAATTAGGCACTGGAAATGAAAAATCAAGCAATTGGAATAAAAATAGGTTCAGGAGACAAGATTGACTCTGGACTTGATGTGCCCAAGAGAGCATCAGTGATTTGGGAATTAACACTGGGGAGGTCACCTGAATGTGGCACAGAGATAAAGAGATGGAAACAGGAAAGAGACGTGGAGGACAGACCGAGAGTCTCCAACAGATGGACTTCCAGAAATAGGGACTTGAAGGAATAGGAGAAAAGCAGTTTTCAAAAAGATAATAGCTGAGAAAATTCTGAAATTGAAAAAAGATACAAGTTCTCAGATGAGAAGCACACACTAAATGCTGATCAAATATATGTCTAGCACAGGGCCTGGCAAACAAATAGCTGTGCAGTAGATACTGGTTCCTTTTCCTTCCCTCCTGTCCTTCCTTCCTTCTTTCTTTCCTGAAACAATTACCGAACATCTGGTATGAGCTTCGTTGGACATACAAAGATAACTATAATACATTCCCTTGACAAAGAGCTGAGAATTTGGTAGGGAATACAGATGTGTAAACAAGTATATGCAGTAGAGTTACAGGGCTCTTGACAGAGATCTATATAGAATCTGGAAGGTACAGAAAGGAAGGAAAGATGTGTGTGTGTGTGTGTGTGTGTGTGTGTGTGTGTGTGTGTGTATGTGTATGTGGTTTGATAGTGTAGGTGATGCTACCATAGTATCATGGAGGGGGACAAGCAAAGGAGAGGAAACAGCATAAACAAAGGTACAGAAGCCCATGCTTTTGCATGTGGGGAAACTGAAGGGAGCTTCCTGTGGCTGGAGTGTGGGATTTGAAGGGATTGTGTGTATCTTCCCTTAATTGATTCCATGTATTATGAACTCCCCAATGGTAGGCTCTGTGGGACCAGTGCCTTCCCAGAGCATATCCAGCAAGGTCTGTGAACAGCTGACCTTTAAAAAGAGTCTTGCTGATCCACCTGCAGAGATGCAGAGCTATCTTGGTGGATGCATTTTATTGACAAATTTCTGGAGAACACAGGTTCGATGCTCTGTGTAGCTCACGTAACGGCACTCCTTAAACCCAGATTCCTCAGAGCAAGTGCTCCATCAGCCCAGGGAGGTGTTGTTGATACCTCAGAGAGAGGCTGATCTGCCCCCGCAGGTGCCTGGCTGATTCACTGGGGGAGAGTTTCTTAGCTTCTCTGTTCTTTCATCTGTCACTGGGGAATGACAGTGCCTGCCACTTCCGTGTTTCACGGACATGTTGTTATCAGGAACACTGGCAACACCCTTTGATATATGGAGATGAAAGATGCTGGATTATTTCAAGGCTTTATTTGTTGTTTTTCACTATTATTACTAGTTAAATTGCTGAACACACTTTTGACAGTCTTGTCAGAAGCTCTCCCATATGTCCTCTCCCTGGAAGAGTAAACATTGCCATCAGAGGCATGACTACTGTGTTTTTTGTTTTTTTCTTTCTTTCTTTCTTGGCAGTGAAAAATGACTTCAAGTCACAGCGTTTAGGATGATGATATTTTTGATGTATTTTATCCTCTTTCAAGCTCTTACTCTACCCCACACTCCTGTGTAAAAAAGAAAGGGCAAAGGAAACTTCAGGAGTCAGCCTTGCCTTGGCCTCCAGAGCCACCTAGGGGTCAGTGTGAGAAGGCCATCACTTGGTGAGCGATGAGGATGGGTGGACACGAAGAAACAAAGATCTCACAGGTGTTTAGTTTCATGGGGTGTGTGAGAAGGGCTGTACGAGGTTCTGGTCTAAATGTCTGGCCGTTCTTGTCTCCTGAGGCACCTCTGAACACAGATCTGCCTTCTTTCCTAGACCACAAGGTCCTTGAGAGCCTGGATTTTTTGTAACCATCTCCGTCTTCTGGGTGGAAAAGAATTATTTGAAACTAATAGAGTGTAAGCTTTGAAGGTCCTTCATCTCCGGTCTCATCCAAGGCCCTAGGAGAATCCCTAGCAACATGTTCACATATTTTTGTAAAATTCACAAAAGTAAGACATTTTAACAACATTTGGTTAAAACCACAGTCTCTTTCCATCCAGCTTCTCCATCACACTTCCCTTGGTGTCCAGGTAGCCTGAGGTGGCCATGAACACTTTTGGGATTCTGCTAAAGGAAAGTTGTCTGGAAATATGCTAGTTTGACTGCAGTTTGCAAAGATCATTTGGAACATATCAATACATAAGTAAGAATTTACAGATTCCTGATTTGGGCCTATAAGAAGAGTATATTCTTTCATTGTCTTCATTTATTAAAGAACTATGAGAAAATTCAGATGAAGATTAAGACTGTGAAATGAAAGCAATGATACATGATTAAATCAACAAAAATTCTTCACTTCCTTATGTTGGAGTACTGAACAAAAAAATTCACATTCTATTAGAAGGAGAATATCTTTAAGAAAAAAAGATGTATTTTTGAATTTAATGACACTCAAGGCCAGATAATTCTTATCTGTAGCTCCCCTGGGCATTGTAGAGTGTTTAACAGCATCCTTGGCCTCTACTCAGTAGATATTAGTGTTACCTCCCCAGTTGTGATAACCTAAAATATCTCCAGACATTGTCACATGTGCCCTGGGGGCAAAATAGCTCTTTCTGAGAACCACTGACATAACTACACTGAAGGGGGGTTGAGAAGAAAGGAGCTGACTTAAGTGCTTTTGGAAATCTGTGTTTTTGACTCGATACCATAAAAGTAAAGACAGAAGGTACTGTGCGCACACACAGTTTACCTATGGGGATTTAGGTTAGCAATCCTGAAACTGCTTTCTGTGTATATTAGGGTTGGACAAATAAGTAAATGTATTGTCAGTAATGAGAGCCAGCTTTCTTACTGTAAGATGAAGAAGTTATAAGTACGGAAAAAGGAAAGTGTAGAATGAATATTGTGGTGCTGGATTGGATTCAGAAAATTATTAGGAACTCTTAGTGTGTGTATAATATATACATACACACGTAAATATGCAAATACACAGATACAGAAATTAGATGTGCATGCATATGAGGGTTAATGTACATACATATACTTTCTTCCTCAGTCCACGGAGAGGGCCTGGAAGCAATGATGTCCTAGGAGCAACGAGCGAATCTACTATCCACATCTTGGTTTATGGAACCAGAGTTCCTTGGATAAGTGGCAGATTTCCAGGGCAGGCATGGGGAACAGACAAGTTGAGCCTCTAACAAAAATTACGGAAGTCCTAAAAAAACAAACAAAAAAAGTGGGAGCATGTTGAAGAGCACAGGAATCACCTCAAAGAACTCCCCGTGGTCAAAGCTAGAAGAATTTGAGCAAAAAGTAATTAGGATAGCATTGGATTATAACCCAAAGAATAAAATAAATAGCCATGAGTCCATACGCATATGAAAAGTGACTGATAAATGAATGTGGGAGAAGGGACAACTCTTTCATAGGGAAGAATGCCACTTAATAAATAAAGATGGAATGAGAGAAATAGAAAATCACCATTAAAACCACAGTACTACCACAATAATAATTGCTGTAAGCAAGTTCCACCAATGGATAATAAAATTTGAGATGAAAGCTTAAGGAGAACCAGGAATTCTGCATAGTTTCAAAGTATCTTCTCCCCAACGTTTATTAAATACAAATGGAGAAATAGTAACTTTCCAGTGGAGAAATTGGGCACATGCCACCTTAACCAAGGATCAAGGTTAACATCACCTTGATAAGGCAGAGCAACTCATGTCCTCCTGAAATGATGCACTAGGGATGTCACCTCTGTGGAAATCTTTCCAGTAATGCATACGCTCAATTTAATCATGAGAAAACCCCAGAAATTCAAATTGAGGGACCTTCTGCAAGGTACCTGACCAGTGCCCTTCGAAAAGGTCAAGGCCATGAAAGACAAGGAAAAGCTGAGGAACTGCCACAGATAGAAGACTAAAGAACAGCAATTAAATGCAATGTGGATTGAGTCCTGGGACAGAGAAAGGACGTAGGTGGAAAAACTAGTGAAATCCAAGTGAAGTCCATAGTTTTGTTCATAGCATTGTACCAATGTTAATTTCTTAAGTTTTATAATTGTCCTAGAGCTACATAAAATGTTTACATTAGGGGAAGCCGGGTGAGCTCTTTGTGCTATCTTTGCCACTCTTCTGTAAGTCTAAAATTATCTCAAAATAGAAATTATTTTAAGGTTTCAATTAATCACACCAGAGGAAAGACTGAATTACCTTTAAAATTTTTAGTTAGGAAATATTATAAAATAATTGCCACATGAAGTGGTAATAATGAAGTATACAGTCAAAATTGTAGGAGAAGCAATATTATAGAGATGTTTAGGGCAGTTCAGTAAGCAAAACGTTATTTTTATGGATTTTGTGGTGCTTTGTATTTGTCAACTTTTTTTTTAAAAGGCTTATCCACCTGCATTTTTTTTTAAAGAATTTATTTATTTATTTATTTATGGCGGCGTTGGATCTTTGTTGCTGTGCTCGGGCTTTCTCTAGTTGGCAGCGAGTGGGGGCTACTCTTCACTGTGGTGCACGGGCTTCTCATTGCGGTGGCTTCTTTTGTTGCAGAGTACAGGCTCTAGGCACACGGGCTTCAGTCGTTGTGGCTCTTGGGCTCTAGAGCGCAGGCTCAGTAGTTGTGGCGCATGGGCTTCGTTGCTCCGCAGCATGGGGTATCTTTCTGGACCAGGGCTCGAACCCATTTCCCCTGCACTGGCAGGCAGATTCTTAACCACTGCGCCACCAGGGACACCCCCTGTCAACTTCTTTTACTTGTAATTTGTGGTGATTTCTCTGACTTTTTTGTGTAATACTTAAATTAGTATTCTTAATCTAGTAGTCAGAGTGGTGGTGTCTGTTATCTATGTTAGTTTCCATCGCATTCTTTCCATCTCCCCTGGCCTGGTGGCTATGAAAGGGACTGTTTTCTCCATAGCTTCACCCCCATTCTCCTCTACATAATGGTGAGGTCAGCAACCTCCCAGCTCCCTCCACTGATAGTTTTAACACAGTCGTGGTGTGTCTGCAAAACAGACAGACCTAGTGGTTAAATAAAGTTCTTGGAATCCTCCTGATTCGAAGACACTGCTCTTAAATTTTCTGGCTATCTGTCCAGTGGTCCCAGTTTACATCTCTTTCTGTGTTTTATCCTCTACATCCATTGACCTTAATTATTTGGGAATCTCCATTGATGAGAAAATATATTTGCTTATTCTCTTTTATTTTTTAGGTTATTATTTTCTGTCCTAAAAATAAATATTCTCTCTTTGAAATGAAAGAAAAAAAAAGAATTCTTTCCAAGAAATTCTATTCCCAACCCAACCATTGTAAATATTTTGGTATATCTCCTTCCTGTCTTTTTCTTAGCCATGGGGATGTAAATATGTATGTATATTTTAAAACATAATGGTGATAATGTTGTATGTCGCATTTTGTTTCCTGCTAACAGCACAACGTGAATATTTTTCACAGTATTTTATGTAATCTTTATATACATCATATTAGTAACTGCACACTCTTCTACTGAATGAGTATCATAGTATACTTAACTATTCCTGGGTCACTGGATGCAGCAGTGGACTTTATTCACAGAGTACGTGTGTTTGCATGCATATGCATGCGTGTGTGTGTGTGTGTCTGTGTAAGTGTGACTTTACGAGGTTCACTAATGAAGGGCAACCAGAAAACCTCAGATAAGTGTAAGCACATAAGGCAAGGACAGCGTCTTTGCTAGGTCCCTGGAGTTGTCCCTCGGAGGATGTGAGAGATAGGGGGACAGTACCAATAGAGAGACAAGTTTTGGTTCTAGGAAGTCTGGAGCTTTTTGGTTGAACTAGACAGTTTCCTACTTTCAGGATGAGTGCCTAAGAGGATGTTTATTAAGCACCAGGAGAAATGAAAATTAATGCAAATGTCTATTAGCCACTATAGCCCAAGGAAGGACAAGAATGAGACATTGCGGCAGAGAGGAAATGCAATCCATAATAATGGAGCAAACAGCATGTGTGGAGACTTCCAATGAAGACAGAGACTTGCAGTATAATTAAGTCAAGTCCTTGGACAGCTAAGAAACAGGGCCGTTAATGGGCCGAAGCCCACTCTGCAGCAGAGGAGGCCAAGGACGCATTAGAGATGAGAGCCTTGGCTTCCAGTGTCTGGATGCCACACTGATCCTGTCGTCCAGCATCTCAAAGAGAGTAACTGTGCTAATTAGTAATGTGAGTGATAAGGAGGGCCCTGAATCTGCAGATTTGCCTAAGGTAATGGAATGCAGATGGTCATTTAGGTATTTGGAAAAACAAACACTTTCTTACCAAGAGAGGGAATTAGTCAGTTAATAAAATCTTGGTACACTTTGCCTCCTCAACAGTCCACATACTTTGAAGGATATTCAAAAAGTCCAGAAATGCTTGGCATGGAAAGCACAGTGGGAACTTAAGAACATCAGACCAGGAACTCTGTAAAAGCCAGCTAAGTGCTTTGAAACAAGCTGGTGTTGGAGATAGTCAGCAATCTACCAGAGGAATCCCGAGGATTATAGGGGCTGCCACTCAGGCCAAAGAAAGGGCTTTGTATCAGAAGCCCGAACTCTTGCCATATATGCCATATTGATGCCCATGATTTCCCACAGATGTTTCTAAACAAAGCAAAAATGCTATTCTGCACACATCCACAGACCCTGCCAAGTCAAGAGAGTCAGGATTCTCTCAGGGGCCTGCTCAGCTGCTCAATGTAGAAGGGAAGATGAAAGAGGGGAAATTGTTCCTTTGGTGCAGACTGGAGAGGGCTGCGATGATTCCATGTAACATGTTGGCATCTGACAGGGTAAGAGTTATTTTTGAGCCAAATGTACAGGGGATGTCATTGCACTTTTTAAAGTGATTATCTTTTTTCCTCACTGGAGGCAAAATCATTACGTGGATTTAATTCCAGTAAGGCAATGGCTTTCAGAAAGGAAAGATAATACATTTTAATGACAAAAATAAGTAAACAATTTTGGATTCTGTTTCCTGCCCCTCCTGGGATGATATCCCATGCTTTGGCGCTGAGGCTCTTTGTGATCTATGCATTTTCCAGTTTCATCTTCCATCATGTTTCTGCCAAGCTCATGCCCCAGCAAACCTTGTGGTTTCTAGAACATATTTGGCTCTCTCAGTCCTGTAGGTACTGAAATGCTGGTGAAATAGATGCTTTTCTCTGTCATATGCGCCTTGCCCTGGTGATCTTCCACGTGTCCTGAAAGATCCAGCTTGACATTCACCTCCTCAGGGAATCTCTATATCAGAGAAGACTCAAAAGGAAACAAAGGATGTACTCACATTAGGTTAATTCCAGGAGGGTTTAATAAAGTTACCAATAGAAAACATAGAGGTACTATTCAAAGAAGAATGGACAGTGTGTAGACACATCAGCATCCCTAAATCCAAAAGGATGACAAAAGGAAGGAGTTTGCAGAATTCAAACCCATACGCATAGAGTTATGCATAAAAGGCTATCTGGAGAGAAATCAGGCCTAGCTAATCAAATACTCTGGATGCTCTCTCTTCCCTTTTGATCTCCTGCTAAAGCTCCTCATTAGCCAACACCCAAGTAGATGCCAGAGGGCATGGGAGTCTTTTTGTTGAGATCCAAGTGGATCAGCCCAGGGGCAGACAGCAGGGCAGGTAGAGAAGGAATGAGAGTGGATCTGGAGGAGAAATGGAAAATCCTAAGTGCAGTCCACCCCTTTTGTCATGCAGAATCCATTCATTCTTTGTGTGTATGAAAAGTTCATATTCTCCAAGCAGCAAATGCAAAAGCTCCATCAGTTGTTTTACTTATATGGGAATCTTAACCCACTAACCACTACTGATATTCTTTGTATAAGGTAGCTGTGGGTGGGGGCAGAGGGAGAAACTAAATATTAAGTAACCTGGGGCTTCCCTGGTGGCGCAGTGGTTAAGAATCTGCCTGCCAATGCAGGGGACACGGCTTCGAGCCCTGCTCCGGGAAGATCCCACATGCCGCGGAGCAACTAACCCTGTGCGCCACAACTACTGAGCCTGCCCCCTCAAACCTGCGTGCCGCAACGACTGAACCCGTGTGCCACAACTACTGAAGCCCGTGCGCCTAGAGCCTGTGCTCTGCAACAAGAGAAGCCATGGCAATGAGAAGCGCGTGCATCGTAAGGAAGAGTAGCCCCCGCTCCCCTCAACTAGAGAAAGGCTGTGTGCAGCAATGAAGATCCAAGGTGTAAGGTCGGATCTTAACAAACGGCATCGCGAAACAGAGGAAAGCTTCAAGTGAGCTTTATTAGGGAGCGCTCCCGGGCGAGGTTCACTGGTCCGAGAGAAAGGGGCTAGAGAAGTCGCACCCGGGCGAGGGTTGGGCAAGATTTTATAGGGGAAGAAGGGAAAGGGGTGTGGTGAATCTGGGAGGGCGCAGGGTATTCCTTAATTGGTGGTCTTTTCGGGTATCCTGGGGGACTGTTAGTCCCGCCCCTCGAAAGGCGGGAAGGCTGGGCTGGGTTCAAAGTACCCAGGTCAGTTCCTGGAACTGGGTGGTCCGGAATGTCTCCAGGGCAGTTTCTGGGACTGGGTGGTCTGGAGAATTTCGGTCTGATGCAACCTGTGAATCTGATTGTGTTCCCCTGCCTCGGGCCAGTTGGCCTTACACAAGGCAGCCAAAAATTCATTAATTAAAAAAAGAACTTCTGAAACAAATAAAGAAAAATATATAAAAAAATAAAATAAATATTAAGTAACCTAAAACACAGATGTTCCAGTCCTTACTTCTGAACTAGTCTTGAGGTCCACAATTCCATGTTGCCTTTACCCTTTTCCAGACCCATAGGTTAGATGGGATTCTTTAACTTACTTTATTGCTGAGGTTACCAAAAACCTTTTTCCTGTAAGATTAGAAGCCTTGGCAGTCTTGGTTTTATTGTGTTCCATTGATCAAGGCCACTGGGCAAGGGATTACTAAAAGGCACTCCAGTGAATATTTTGGATTTCAAACCTAATCCTTTTTGTTTCTATTGGGTATCAGCAGTCTGTTTTCTACCCAGCAGTTGGGATCATGCACATGAATACCAGCTATTAGAATAACCCCTTTAAACTGCTTTTTGTTCAATGGTATGAGGAGCTCAAAATGGTCAGAGGAATCTCAGCTTTCAATTCATTGGGGCCATGACTTCCAAACTCACTGAGCCCAAAGCTGTAGGAATGGGAAGCAGAAATTCTTTAAGTGAGTTATTAGAAATAGGATAACCGGGCTTCCCTGGTGGCGCAGTAGTTAAGAATCTGCCTGCCAAGGCAGGGGACACGGGTTCGAGCCCTGGTCCAGGAAGATCCCACATGCCGCAGTGCAGCTAAGCCCGTGTGCCACAACTACTGAGCCTGCACTCTAGAGCCCACGTGCCACAACTACTGAAGCCCACACCCCTAGAGCCCATGCTCCACAAGAGAAGCCACTGCAACGAAGAGTAGCGCCCCCTTACCACAACTAGAGAAAGCCCACATGCAGCAATGAAGACCCAATGCAGCCAAAAATAAATAAATTAAAAAAAAAAAAAGAAATAGGAGAACCACTCCCAACTCTGCTCCTAGTTTCTCGAACCCAAGCTTCCTGACTATAGTAAAGATGAAACCATATAGAGGCTGCTGGTCCAAGGTGTGCTCTGCACCATGCAGGAGGTTAGCCTAACCTCACAGGGTGTTTCTCCAGCTGGTATTTAACTAGACCCTTAGCAGGCTATTCAACGTCTATCCAGCTAGCTGCATCTGAGTTTAAGTCCGATTAACTCCTCAGTGTCAGCCCATGTCTGGCCCTCCTTTGTTATAAAATATGTCCCCTGGTTGGAGGCAGTATCGTATGGGATACTACAGTCTTGGATAAGATATTCTGTAAGTCCATCAGTAGTGGCTTTAGCAGGACCAGTTTGGGTAAGAATGGCAAATATATACGTAAAATGTGTGTCTAATCCTATGGTGACAAATCTTTGGTCACTCCATGATCAGGAGGATCTAACGTAATCAACTTGCCACCTGGTAGCTGGCTGGTCACCTGGGGTGAGTGTCACTCATCATTGGTCTTTGCTGATGGCATGTTGGACACTCAATACTGGCAGTAACGAAATCAGCCTTGATGAGGATATGACTATGGTTTTCAGAATATCCATAGTCTTCATCTCTGCAAATAAAGCCACTTTGTACACGAGCAGGCATATTGAGAAGGTATCAGATAGCTGGGGAAAGGGGCTGCCTGACATCCACAGGATTGGTCATCTTGTCTACCTTATTATTGAAGGCTGCCTTCACTGTGGATGCCTCTGGTGGGCATTTAAAGTTACATGTATCTTTCTATTATTTACCCATTCTGAGGGGTTTGTCCCCATTCTTCTCTTTCAGGCTTCCTGTTCTCACTTTCCTAATTTGGTTCTGACCAGCCATCCTGTCTACTTTCCATGAGACAGAGTAGAACCTCAGGCCGTTTCTCCTTCTACAGGTTACTTAATCTTGGCATATGGATATATTTCAGGGAGTTCATGAACATGGTTGGGGAAAAAATTAAACCTCCATTTTCACTAACATCTAACTGAATTTTAGAATTTCTTTTGCTCATGAATGTAGTTAATAACCCATGTTAGTGTTAGTAGTACCTGTGATTTTGTAATGAATGAAAATCACACAATCTTTGATAACACAGTACAGTTTGTGGATATCTTAAAATATCATCTATGCATCACTACTTTGAAAATATAACAGTACTTAGACGTGTTGCTGGAAGAAACATGATCATAATCTTCCTATATACATATGTTTATGTGATGGTGCCGGTGTTACCATTTTGGTGTTCCAGATACCTGTGATGCTTTTCAGTATTTCCTGTCTATAGTTGTTTGATAAATTTGTGAAAACAGTCATTTTCAGAGTTGCTAAGAGTTCGAAAAACTGGATGGTTCAAGAGAGAATTCTTAATTCCGTGTAGGATACTTCCACATTTGGATCTGCCAAATAAAGAAGCCCCATGCCATTGGAGAGATGGTGGTAAAGCAGTGTACACTAGACAAACATGGGCTGGTTTGTGGACCGGAGCAGAAGAGAGAAGCTGATAGTAACACCCTTGTTAAATGGCGAGATCTGGTCTGGAATAGTTGATTTTGTTAAAAAAACATTCTGAAGCCTGTCACTGAGAATTGGCAACTTTGCTGTTTGCACTCAGTACATGGCCAGATGCAAACAGGCATTTAGCACAGTATCCAGCTCCCCAGTTTTGCTCCCTATGTGCATGCTGAAATATTTAAAGAATTCTTATTTTGTGAGTCCCTTTCGGAAACTACAAAGCCCTTTAGTATTTTGGAAACGGTAAAAACAAAACTTTGCCTAGAAATAAAAGCTTCAGATTTTGCCCAGATGGTGCTTTTATAATACCTGATGATGCATCTGCTTTTGGTGTATAGTGAAGCTGCAAGCTCCTTACATTTGTGTCACTAACTCCATTTCCCACAGGCGTGTGTTTATGTCATGTCTAGATTCTGACAGCATTCCTGAAAGAAGTTTGGTAAACAGCCATGAAGGCATCAACTTTATCAGGAGCGGTTTCTGAATCATAGTGCTTAAGAAAGATTTTGTCCAGAAATGGGAGCAGGCTATGAGGAACTTTTCTCCTACACAGGGGTCTCTGGCAGGAGAGCCTTCTGGCCATGGCTAGCAAACTAAAGCCAGAATTTTACCTTTTCTCAGAGAAAAAGAAAACCCATGCTTGAACCTTTCTGAAAGAATTTTATCCATGAACTGGCTTACCTTGCAGATAGGTTTAACTATATAAATAAGAGAAATACTTGAATTCAGGGTCTTAAACTTATCATTGTGGATGCTACTGAACAATTGGAAAAAACTTTCTTGCTTTAGCTCCTTATACAGAGGAAAAAAGCGAAGGTCAGTGTCCTTGCAAACTTTCAACTGCTTCAGGAGTTGCTTTTTAAAGATGAAGTTGAGATACAAAATTCTCTGTCAGTTTCTTTGAAAAATCAGAAGATGCCTGGAAACTCTTCAAAAGTTTTGCAAAACGTATCTCTATCTTGATGGCACTGCAGTTGATTTAGGGATTCACAATCCTTCTTTTCCTGATATAAATATATCGAAGGTGTGGATTTAACCAAAGAGAGACATGTTGATCATAGGACCAAAGACTCACTACAGGTGAGGTTTCAAACAGCCTTAACACATTTTGGAGCTTCTTGGGAGAAGTTCACCTTGATCTTGTGAAGTGAGCTATGAAAACTTTAATTCTACTTGTAACATTGTATCTTTTAACATTTGTAATCATTAAAACAAAAAGTCAAAGTTAGTTGCATGGAAAAAAAAAACAAAAAAAATTAGTTGCACGTCCAACTTCTTGTGCGTGTCTTCAGTCGATGGTCACCCAGAGTTTAATGTGATTTTACGTGCTGAACGAGAGACTGCATTGCCATGCCTCTTAAAAAATAAATGTAACCTCAACTTGCCTATATTATATTGTCTTGGTATTTAATGTGTTAATAAGTATATATGTTGTATATTCTAAATACATAACTATATATGTGTGCCTCTGTAAGTTCACACTGTATATAACTAAATATATATATTAAACTATATTCCAACATCATTGGCTTTCTATGTAGTCTTATGTGTTTTATTTTATGAATTTAAAAATATTAATCTGGAAAGATGACTATATATACTTCACTAGCTTGCCAAAGAGAATGAAGGGAAATGGAAAAGTTAAGAAGCCTTGTTCTAAATACAGCGCCAGCCAAAGGTGCCCCCACGGGGAGGGAGCCAGTCAGGGAATACTTAGCTACTGGACTCTTTCTCCCTTGATCCTGTGCTCAAGTGCCGTATTCCCTGAACGCTCCAGAAGCCAGGCTCAAGGGAGACTTTTGGCACATTCATAGAGATCACTCTGCAAGGACAGGCAACCAAGTGGAGGAGAGTGAGAGGTGGGTCTGGAATGCGCGATGGAAGGTGCCCAGAGGCTTTCTCTTCCTCTCTCTGCTGTATTACACCACCAGATACTTTATACCTTTGTCACAGCAGCAGTACTTTAATCATTTCAATTCAGTTCTGCTCAGGAGACATTTTTGAGCACTTACTAGAATCCCAGCTTTCTTCATATATTATCTTGCTTAATACTTAAAAAGTGGACAGTAGCATCTCCATTTTACAGAGAAAGCAGGCTTGGTCATCAAATGATAGAGTTGACTCAGTGCAGGACTTGCCAGCACTTTGCCTACACCATCCTTCTTTCTTTATCCTCACATCATACGGGTAAGGAGACAAAGATTCTGAACAATAGGAGAGGCGTAAAAGAGGTCTGGGAACATTTGTACACAAGTGTGTTCGCTGTTGTTAGATGCACCAGACAGCTTTATTTTTGTACTATAGGCTATCACAGAGAATAGAAGTTCAAGTTTAAACATTTATTGTGAATGCTGTAGGCCTGTAAATAACATAAAACCTATATGTAGGAAAATTTACCAGTCTAAGCTTACCAGATTTTCTTCTTTATTAAGCCTTAATGTTTTCTTGTACATCTGTATTGCCCTGTGTGTACCTATCAAAGTTAGATTCACATCCAATATGTATTATTTACTTTTTTTTCCCAAACATGACCACTACCCTAATTTAGAACCTCACAGTTGTCCATGGTTATTACCCTGTCTCTCATTTCTTCTTCTCCAATAGAAGGTATGGATAGTAGGATTTAGATGCTGAAATCCTGTTCCAAATCTTCAGTGTGCGGTTGACCGTGTTTTGATCAAAGAAGTTCTATCCTGTTCCTCCATGCTACATCTCTCGTTTCTCTCTTGGCCAGATCCATTTTAATTGGAGGACTGATTAAATCCCGTGGGTTCAAATACCACAAAGACTATATTCCCAAATTGTTATATACATCTCTTCCTTAGTTTCAGACTCACTGCCTACTGTATATAACCACGTGGATAAATGGGCAAGAACATCTCAAACACAGCATGACCAAAAAGAACTCATCTTGTTCCCCTTGAAACTGGCTTCTTAACTTCCCAAGCAATGGTGCTGGAACAACTAGGCCTACATAGGTAAATAAATGGACCCACGTATCTCACACCATATGCAAAAATGAACTCAAAATGGAACATACACCTAAAATATAAAATCTGAATCTTTAAAACTTCTATAGTAAAACATCGGATTAAAAAATTTTAAACCGTGGACAAGGCAATGATTTCCTTGAGAAGACACATAAAAGAAAAGTTTGATAAATTAGACTTAGTCAAACCTAAGTACTTCTACTGTTTGAAAGCATCATTAGAAATATAAAAAGACAAGCCACAGAATGGAAGAAAATATTTGCAAATAACATATGTGATAAAGGACTTGTATTCAGAATATATAAACAACTCTTAAAATTCATCACTAAAACAAACAACAATAAAGAATGGGCCAATAACTTGAATAGACCCTTATCAGAGATATGATCTTATAAGCACATGAAAAGTTATTCAACACCATTATTCATTAGAGAAATACAAATCAGAACCACAATGAGACACCACTATATACCTATTAGAATGGCTAACATGAAATACCAGTAATACCAAATTCTGATAAAGATGCAATGCAGCTGGAACTCTTTTTCATTGCTAGTGAGAATGCAGTGCCACAGGCACAATGGAAAGGTTTGGCAACATCTTATAGTGCTAAATCCTAACCTATATAACCAAGAAATCCCACTTCTAGGACTGTACTCATGAGAAATGAAAACAAATGTTCATATAGACTTGTACTTGAGTATTCACAGCAAATTTATTTATAAAAGCCCCAAACTGGAAACAACCCAAATGTCCATCAACTGGTAAACAGATAAACAACGTATGATATATACAATGGGATGCTACCTAGTAATATAAAAGGACAAACTACGGATACAAGCAACAACATGGATGAATCTCAAAAGCATTAAGTGGAAAAGTCAAACAAAAGGCTACATACTGTATGATTTCACTTACGTGAAATTCTGGAAAGGCAAATATCTGTCAGGACAGAAATCAGATCAGTGGTTGCAAGATCTGGGGTAAAGGAAAGTGAGTGACTTCAGAGAAAGGTGATGGGAATGTTCTATATCCTGACAGCTGAGGAAGTTACATCACTGTATATGTTTGTCAAACCTCAGAACTGAACACCTAAAATGGGTGAATTTACTACATGTAAATTATACCTCAATAAATCTCACATTAAAATTAAAAGAAATTTTTTTAAAGTCTCCCCCACCCCCCGAAATGGCTTCTCCTCCCATGCGCTCTACTTTAGGAACAGTTCCACCTTCCAACCAGCACCCCAACCCTGATATCTGTATTGTAATTGATTCCTTTCCTACAGCGCCAGTAACAAGTAGTTACAAAGTCAAACAAATTGTTCCTTCATTAAAACTCCTAAATCTCTCTTTACCTCTGCATTCCCACTGTTTCTCTTTTGTCCACACCATTATCTCCACTTGCCTGGATTATTGTGACAGCCCTGATCGGCCTCTCTGCTGGAATGGCCTGTTCCGCTGCTGCTGGGTGGATGTATCAGAAATGCACACCTCCTCATGGCATCCTCCTGCTTAGAGCTGTCCAACATTCCCCATTCATGGCCTATAGGATTAGCACCACCTCATGCTCTGACCCTTGCTTACTTTTTCATTCTCATTTACCATCACCCTCCCATAGACACCCTGGGCACTGTAACCTCACAATACTTCTTCAGCTTGCGTGAAGAATGTGCGGCTCCTGGCATGAGTTATGCCAAACTCTCCACTGTATCAGGTATTCTCCTGTTCCACTCTTCACTTAGCACAGTCACCCTTGCAGACTCTATGCAAGCACACCATCACTCTGGAAAAGCTTTCCCGAAATCTCTGTCTGGGCAGCACTTCCTTCTGTGTGTGCTCGTGGTACCCCATGTATACCTTGAACACAGAACTTGCTTAATATTAAATTGTAAATCTAAGCTTAGGAATGCAGGTCCCATGTCTTTTTCAGTCACTTTTACCAAGAACTCAGCATAGTTCCTGTTTCATAGTTGAACCAAATTTTGGGGGGGGGGGGCAAGGGTTCAATAGAAATGTCCACTAGACAGAATTCCTGGACACACAGCATGAAGGAACCCTCCTGAAATGGGGTTGTTAGGACGATGGAATGGGAATATTTGAAGTTGTAGCTTTCCTGGTGTTGGTACTCTCTGTAATCACAGGCTCCCAGGACCTCACTCACTCACTGCTTCTGCCACCAGTGGGTGCTGTTCTACCAAGCAACTCCTAAGCCATTCCCCATATCCAGGCCCACATGGATTTTTCTCTGACCCAGGTTATTTCATGGCCAAGGGTTCGTAAATCATGGCATGAAACTTGCATTTGTGCAAAGTTCCTTGAAGAGGATTGTTAGAGAAATAATCCACTAAACAAGATGTTTTAATAGGGAAGAGTAGGAATTTGATTCTACTCCAACTGTAGAGGAGTTTTTACTATCTGCCAGCCTGACCAACACCAAATTCTAACATGAAGTGTAGCATATAAATGGGTCAACTTTTAAGCACTTATTGCCTGTGAAAAACTTCCATGAATGCAACTAGGGGTTGTGTGCCCTTGTGAAGGAGAGAAGTGAAGCCCAGAAGTGTCTGCGTATGGCTCCGGGAAATGCTAACAGAGTCCCCTGCAAGTCAGCTTCCTGGTTTTTTCTTCCAGAGCCAGCTCACTTCTACCCTATTAAGCAAAAGACTCTGACTCCCGAGGAAATGTGTGTGTAAGTAGGTGACTTTGAAGCAAGGCAAGAACAGGGCGTCATCCTAGATAAAGGTCGATTGGGAAGATAAATGCTCCCTCTGTGTCCATACTTCACACAGGTGAATAGAGTGATAGTCAGCCTGTTTATTTTCCAGCAAAGGGGACGTGGCCATGTGACACATGAAAAAAGAGCCTGCGTTTACCTCCCAGATATTTGACCCTGTCCTTCTGAGAGCTGCTGGGCATATTTCAAGTCTTAAATCCACAGGAGAGTGTTTCCAGAGCACATGGCCCCAACATTTAAACAGAGATGCATTAAGGAAATCCAATTCCATGACCTTCCTCTGAGTCAAGTACAAAACACGCATCTCATGTTGTGTTTTGGTAATGTGACTTGACTGTCATTTTTCTTCCCACCATACCTGCCTGGTAGTTTCTATCAAGTTCCTACCTTAGGAGTTCCTGTAGGAAGCACATGATTAATCTTTTATAGACCTATTCACCTAGGTTTAAAAGTAGTTTGCTTACAGCATTGTCCTTCCGTGAACTCTGAGTCCCCCCCGGGTCTGTGTTTGTTGAGCCGAGGTCCTGGCTGAAAGGAATGATGGGTTCAGTTCAGTCTGAGAAAACATTTATAGCTACTTGGTTTCAGCTCAGAGGTGGTGATTTTTAGCAACAGAGTTAGTGACTGATAAAAGTGTATTTTGTTTATAGGCATCTTGACCCTCGTGTGTCTGTCTGCATTTGTGTGAGGGACCATGTGCCCTTGTGAGGTGGGGGATGGGCACTCTCAGCCTGAACAAAATTGTGTCCCATTCTAGCGTCATGGCTTTCCAAGGTTTTTTGTTTTTTTTTCTTAAGTAGCAGAAACCTGTTGTCAAAATCTCCTAAGAAACTAACATGTTGAACAGATAAATTGGTGGGTATTTTAGTAGCGGAATGTATTTTTTTAAGGTCAGTACTTGATAAACAGTTAATCAATGAAAGCAGGGAAGTGTTTGAAGAACACAGAAATTTGAAACTGTTAGTGATTGATGACAATTGCCATCTTTTATCAGTTTCAGCATCTGCTTTATTTCTGTTTTTTTCATATTTAGTTTGTACTGTATCGAGAAAAGCCAGATTTACATAGGTCCGTAATTGTAAGTTGTAAGTTTTCTAACAGCTTGCCTTACAATCTCAGAATACTCTTCCATTAAAAGAAAAGGTCAGGGAAGCTTTATTCTGAGAGCTCAATAAACATGAAGTTACCTGGAAGCTCCAGTGAACACGTTGGTATTTTCCTTTAAGTTAAAATTTGAGATATAACATATTTGCATGTCAACATCACAACAGTTTGATAAATAAAAACATTTTTAAAAAAATGAGATTTGCGAGTTCTGGTGCTATGGCATATAGAGTAAACACACTCTACCCTGTCTTTGCCACTTAAAGAAATAAGAAATCCTGGGCAGAATGCATGAAGCAGCTGTTGGAAGATTCTGAAAAGTAAATGGTAGCAGGCAGATTGTGAAAGGAGACCAGAATTTGAAGTTCAACCAAACCGGTGGTGAGGACATTTCTCTCTTCATTCTCCTCTGATAGCAACAGGTTTGGACTTAAAAGGAGCCTCGAACATGGAGATGCACACTGGGTGTGGAAACAAAAACTGAAGAGACTCCTGTCTTCTGGTCTGAGGAGCAGGAAAAGGGTACCTTCAGGTTAGAGAAAGTGGGAGAAGTCTTTGGGATTTCCCCGCTTTTTCCTTGTCCTATCTCCAGGCAGAACAATGAAAACAGCGGTAACCAGACAGGTGCCTAAAATTCTAAGAGAGGAAACCCTTCCTTCTGACCAGAATACCTATGGCCCCAAGAGTGTGGAGTGACTTTCCACAGGTTTTTTTTTCTCTCTCTCTCTCTGTGTGCTCCCTCTGCTTGGCCCTCGGGCAGACACAATTGTGGGAGGTCATGGCAGAGCAGTGAAATTTAAGTCCCAGCTTTCTGGCTGGAGGACTGGGAAGAAGGGCCCAGAGAGCCTGGAAGTGTTGAGGAGATCATGAAGAGAAGAGAGATCAAGAAGAGATGTTAAGAGTATAATCTCATAAAGTTATATATGAATTTTCTGGTTTCCCTTCTGAACTACACATGCATGAATCTGACCCTAAGCAGCATACCACAGGCTTTGAGAACTAAGCTACAGGTTAGATCATCACCGAGTTCCCACACTGGCTACTCTGGCCCAGATTCAGGACAGACCTAAATAACACAACAAACACTTTGAAACCTGAACTGATAACATAACTATAGCCCAGAGAAGGCAGGTTAGAACTTGCAGCCTGGACCTCTAACCTAGGTGATTGCCTACTAAAGCAAATGAAAGTCAACCTTCTTAGGATTCAAAATGCCCAGGATACAACCCAAACTTACTCAGCATTGGAAAAACCAGGAAAAATTTAACATTGAAGAGAAAAACTAACAGACTCCAACCTTCAGAAAGCAGAGATGTTGGAATTATCAGACAGAGACTTTAAAGCAGTCAATATAATCATGCTTTGAGAAATAAGGTAAAACGTTCTTGAAGTTAATAGAAAGAAATTCTCAACAAAGAGATAAAAGATATAAAGAATCAAAAGGAAATTAAGAACTGAAAAATACAATATCCCTTCCCCACCCCAATTCACTAGATGGGCTAAATAGCAGAATGGCTGTGACAGAGAAAAAAGCCAGTGAGTTTGATGATAGATCAATAGAAATTATCCAATTTGAACAACAGAAAGAAAAAAGATTGAAAAAAATAAACAGTCTTAGGAACCTATAGAACAATACGAAAAATGAGATTTGGAAAACATATTTGTGCATCAAAGACATTTATAAACAGTAAGTCAAACTACTGGTTATATGCAAGGGAAAAGTTTCCCTTTCTTTGAGTAATTGGTATGTTACTGTTTAAAGACAGTGAGAGAAATGTAACATATCACTGCATATTTCCCTTGTCATTTTGGTTACCAGGAAACTGTGAGTTAAATTTCAGGCCCAACTGTAACTGTTAGTTTACAACCTTCCAGACAGCTTTTTCTTTATTTATTTTCCAGTATGAAAGGCAAGGAAAAAAAATAAAAGGGATGAAATTGGAAAAGAATAAGCAAAACTGTTGCTATTAGCAGATGACATGACTGTCTTCATAGAAAACGTACAGAATCTAAAAAAATGCTAGAACCGATAAGTGAATTTAGCAATACCAGTGGCTACAAAGTCAATATACAAAAATCAATTGTATTTCTAAACGTTAGCAATGACCAATGAAAATTTAAAAGAATCATATTTTATAAGAGCATCAAAACAACAGATACCTAGGAATAACTTTAAGGAAAGATGTGAAAGACTTGCACAATAAACACTACAAAATATTGCTGAGGATGATTAAAGCAAATTGAAAAATGCAGTTATACCATGTTCATTTTGATTTTCAAATGTTGAACCAACCTTGCATTCCTTGTATGAAACCCTCATAGCCATGAAGTATTAACCCTTTATTTATTTCTGGATTAGATTTCTTTAAATTTTGTTAAATATTTTTGTTTTTATGTTCACAGTTTGTGCTTTGCTTATAAAACTCATTTTTTGATATCAGGGTTATGCTAATCTCATAAAATGGTTTGGGAAAATTTCAGTCCTTCTCTGTTTGCCAAAAGAAATTCTGTATGATTGGTACTATTTTATTTGTTCTTTAAATATTTGTTAAAATTAAACTGAGAAGGTATTTGGAACTGGACTTCTAATTGTGGGAAGAGTTCTAATTATTAATTTAATTCCTTAAATTAAGGGCTATTCAGATTATCTGCATCTTCTTGCATCAGTTACACTAATTTACATCTTTCAAGGAATTTGTCCATTTCATCTGATTTATCAACTTTATTGGTGTGGAGTTTTTCATAATATTCCTTTACTATTTTGTTTTTTTAATGTGGTATCTCTAGTGATGTCATCTTTCATTCCAGATACTGGTAATTTATGCTTTGTCCTTTTATTTTTGATCAATCTAGTTAAAGGGGTTATAACGTTTTTGATATTTTCAGACAACTAATATTTGTTTACATTTATTTATTATAGTTTTGGTCTGTTTCCTATTTCATTGGCTTCTACTCTACTCTTTTTTGTTTTTTCATCATTTTACTTATGTTGGTTTAAAATTGCTTTTCCTTGCTTAGCTTCCTAAGATATGTGGTTTTATACTTTCCCCCATTCCTGATAAAAGCATTTAGAGCAATAAGTTTACCTCTAAGCACTGCTTTATTTATATCCCACAAATTTTCAAGTGATATATTTTCATTATCATTCAGTTTTAAATATCTTAAAATTTCCTTTAAGATTAACATTTTAAGGGAATTCCCTGGCGGTCCAGTGGTTAGGATGCTGCACTTCCACTGCAGGGGGCCTGGGTTCAATTCCTGGTCAGGGAACTAAGATCCCATAGCCAAGCAGCGCAGCCAAAAAAAAAAAGAAAAGAAAAATTAACATTTTAAGTCAGCATTTAACATAAGATTAAATTTCCACTAAGTGCAGAAATTTGACTGTGTCCTCAGCCCAACCTTTCTAGCTTTAGGAACTATTACATGGGTATGTAAATTGCAACAACACTAATGGAATGTAATTTTTCCATATCTATTTCTAGAGCCTTAAAAATATTTAGGTCCTTTCAACTAGTTACCCTACTACCATCCTTTGTAAATAATATGAAAGAGAGAAAAAGCCTTATGCATAAATCCATTCATGCAGTGTTACATACATTATAGAAAACCTGAAACAGTCAGTATATCCAAAAAGCACATGATTTTTTGAATTACAAACTCGAAAAAAGATATATTTGCTCTGCTAATTGAATAGTTATCAGGAGTTTATAGTAAGAGAGGAAGATGCATATGTTGTAATATCTAGGGAAAAATCAGGGTATAGAAATATATGTATAGTCTTAACAGCTGAAGAAAGATGTCTGCTAAAATGAATTCTTTGACCTATGAGTTTATTCAGGAGTGTTTGGCTTAATTTCCAAATATTTGAGGAATTTCTGTATCTCTTACTACTATTTTCTAGTTTAAGTCCATTGTGGTCAGAGACCATACTCTGTATGACTTCACTTTTCTAAATTTATAAAGCCATGTTTTATGGCTCAACATACAGTCTACTTCAGTTACACATTAACTTGTAAAGAATGTGTGTTCTGCTGTTGTGTGGGTGCGGCGTTGTGTAAATATCAGTTAGGCTAAGTTAATTGATAATGTTGCTCAGATTTCATTTTTTACTGATTTTTGTCTATTTTTATTGATTACTGAGAGAGTTGTGTTAAAACATAATATAAATTGGAATTGGTATATTCAATTCTGTCAGTTTTTGCTTCATATATCTTGAATATATCTTATACATATTCAAAACTGTTATGTCTTTTCCCTGAACTGGCCCCTTTATCATTATAAAATGTCCCTTTTTATCTCTGGTCCTTGTTTTGAGGACTGCTTTGTTATCTACAAAGCCACATGATTAGGTTTGCATGTGTAATATTTTCTATCTTTTACTTTGAACTTTTATGTATCTTTATGTTTGAAGATATAAGCAACATATAGCTTGATCTTTATTTTTTTATCTAGTCTGATATCCTCTAACTTTGAATTAGAGTCTTAATCCACTTTATTAATGAGTTATTGACATGATTGGCTTTAAGTCTACCATTTTGCTATTTGTTTTTATTACTTGACTACATTTCAGTATTACATTTTACTTCTTCGATTAGCTTTTTATCTATACCACTTTGTTTTACTTTTGTTTCATGTTTGCTCGAGGGATTACAATATATATTCTTAACACATTACAATCTACCATGAATTAATATTACACCATTTCACCTATATTATAATTAACTTATGATCGTATGCTCCCATTTACCCCGTTCCATTCTATGTGCTATTATTGTCACATTTTACTTACATATTATAAGTCCATAATACCTTTTTATTATTTTTTTAAAGTTAGTTATAGTTTAAATAAATTAAATTAAAAAGTCTTTTATATTTTACCCACATATTTACATTTCTGTTGCTTTTCATTTCTTTATGTAGATCCGTGTTTCCATCTGGTATAGTTTTCTATTAATTTATTAATAGAACTTAATCATTAAAGGACTTCCTTTAATATTTATTACATTATAGGTTTGCTTGTGATAATTCTTTCACTTCTTTTTTGAAGGGTACTTTTATTGGATATACTATTCTAGGTTGACAGGTTGTCTTATTTTAACATTTTATTTTTGTATTTTTTAATATTTATTTATTTTATTTATTTGGCTCTGCCAGGTCTTAGTTGTGGCATATGGGATCTTTATTGCCGTATGTGGGATATATAGTTGTGGCATGTGGGCTCTTAGTTGCGGCCTGTCGGATCTAGTTCCCTGACCAGGGATTGAACCTGGGCTCCCTCCACTGGGAGTGCGGAGTCTTAACCACTGGACCACTAGGGAAGTCCCTTATTTTAGCATTTTAAATGTATCATTCCATTGTCTTCTGGTTTGCACCATTTATCTTGGGAAGACAGTAGTTGCTTTTATCATTGTTCCTTGTAGACAATGTGTGCTTTTCTTTGGCTGCTTTTAGGATTTTCTCTTCATCTCTGGTTTTTACCTAATTTACCCTAATATATGCAGGTGTGGGTTTAAAAAAATTTTTTTTTGACGTGGACCTTTTTTTTTTTAAGTCTTTATTGAATATTGCTTCTGTTTTATGTTTTAGTTTTGGGCCTGCGAGGCATGTGGGATCTTAGGTCTCCGACCAGGGATTGAACCCACACCTCCTGCATTGGAAGGCAAAGTCTTAACCACTGGACTGCCAGGGAAGTCCCTAGGTGTGGTTTTCTTTGTCTTTTTCTTACTTGGTTTTGTTGAACTTCTTGTATCGGTTGGTTGATATTTTTCATCAAATTTACGTAAATTTTAGCCATTGTTTCTCCAAATACTTTTTTTTGCCCTAATTTTTGTCTTCTTTACTTGTGGGACACAGAGTATGTGTATACTGGCTTGATGTTTTCTTACATGTCACTGAGAGTCTGTTCATTTTTTTTTTTCAACCTTCTTTTTCTCTATTTCAGTTATGATTTCTACTACCCTATCTTCAAGTTCACTTTCTTCTGCAGTGGCAAATTACTTGTAAGCTCATCCAGTGAATTTTTTCTTTCAGTTATTAGATTGTTCAACTCTAGAATTTTTTTTTAAATAGTGTCCCTTTGTTTACGGTGAGGTATGTTCGCTCATTATGTCCATCTTCTAAAGAAGTCCTTAAACGTAATAGCTATTTTGAATTGTCTGCTAATTTTAAAATATGTATCATCTCCGGGTCTATTTCTGTTGATTCCCCCCCCCCCCCGTTTGTATGTGTATACTGGCTTGATGTTTTCTTACATGTCACTGAGAGTCTGTTCATTTTTTTTTTTCAACCTTCTTTTTCTCTATTTCAGTTATGATTTCTACTACCCTATCTTCAAGTTCACTTTCTTCTGCAGTGGCAAATTACTTGTAAGCTCATCCAGTGAATTTTTTCTTTCAGTTATTAGATTGTTCAACTCTAGAATTTTTTTTTAAATAGTGTCCCTTTGTTTACGGTGAGGTATGTTCGCTCATTATGTCCATCTTCTAAAGAAGTCCTTAAACGTAATAGCTATTTTGAATTGTCTGCTAATTTTAAAATATGTATCATCTCCGGGTCTATTTCTGTTGATCCCCCCCCCCCCCAGTTGTGGGTTAAATTTTCCTTCTTTATGCATCTAATGTTTTTAGATTATGTGTTGCATATTGTGATTAACAAACCTGTGTTATTTGGGTACCTAAGCTAACTTTGTGTTAAGGGCAGGGAAACAGATATTTGCAGATGCATGAACCTAGAGAAGGAATCCAATCTGAAGACGGAGGTTACATTTAGGAGAGTCTTCCAGGAAGAAAGATGCCTGAGTTGAATTTTAAAGTGGGCAATGGCCAGTCGCAGGGAAGGACCAGAGGGGCACCAGAAGACGGCATAGCCGAAGCAAGAGAAAGGCACAGAGAATATAAAGTCCACATCATATTCTTTTTCACCTCTGTGCTTTTGGTGACTCGGAATCTAAGGAATTTGGTGCTTCATACCTTTGGGTTTTAGCAATAAGTTTTGTTAGAGCAAGTCAAGATGAGATCTTACTACAGTTGGCTAGAGGCCCAGTTGAATGACTGGGAGTATTTAGAAAGGTCTCTAAACTCTGGCTGTTCAAAATTCTTATGTTTTGCAGCACTGTGTGACTACTGGAATCTCCATTTAGGTCATATTGCCTGAGCATGTGCACCTTAGTACATGTTCTGAGAATATACAACTTATTATTTTGCCAAAGACTTAGGGGATCCCTACATATACTTCTGGAACCCCTTCTCTGAGCAGCTTCATCTTCTATGGTGCCCTGTTCTACAAATCAACCTACTTCATCAGCCCTGATTTCCTATCTATAACTCTTCAGCTAATCAAGGCCTCAGAGTTCTGCTTGGGAACCACCTCCCTACTTTGTTGTCCAGAAACTAAGTTCAAGCAGAAATGTGGGGTGCTGATGGCAATCATCACATATATTTTTTTTTCTCTCAGGGATGACAAGTCCTGTGTCTACTGTTTTCCAACAACTGAAAATAACTTATTCATATATTTTGTCTAGTTTGAGAGTTGTTTACAACAGCAGGGCTAGTCTGGTACCAAAGTACTCCCTCATGATTACAAACAGAAGTCTCACTTACTTGTTTTTGATTAAGTTAAACCTGTTATTTAAAGTAGCTGGGGATTAACTAAATCCAAGTGCTATTTCTTCTCACAGTCCTTGAAACAAGTCAAAATCATATGTAAGCAACTAAAATTTCAAGGGCTCATAAGATCATGGAATATATGTAATTAACGTTACTGTACTAATAAATTCTACTGTGAAAACATATATTGGTATTTAAGCTTGAATTTTGACTTAGGCATGATAATTTTTAAAACTCTTTCAAGGAAGAATTTTAAAAAGGTGACCCAACAGCTTTCTATAGATTGAATGTTGGAAGTTGTGTTTTGTTTTGTTTTGTTTTTCCATTTGGAAGCATTGATTTCTTCCCTGCATGGGTTTTTATGTGATGCACTGATTGACGTGGCTGCCTTAGGACGGCAAGTCCATTGCATTTCTTTTTTTTTTTTTTTTTTTTTTTTGCGATACGCGGGCCTCTCACTGTCGCGGCCTCCCCTGTTGCGGAGCACAGGCTCCGGACGCGCAGGCCCAGCGGCCATGGCCCACGGGCCCAGCCGCTCCGCGGCACGCAGGATCCTCCCGGATCGGAGCACGAACCCGCGTCCCCTGCATCGGCAGGCGGACTCCCAACCACTGCGCCACCAGGGAAGCCCTGCATTTCATATTTTATCATCTCCGAACATCTTGATTCAAGCCTTAGAGTCATTGATTGATTATAGTGTTGTCCTGAACATTGTGATGGGTTGTTTTGTTTTAAAATTTAACCTCTGTGGGTAAAGTGAAGGAGAGAGGTCTATTATTTTTTAGACCCTGCTTCACGTGGTTATTTTGTGACAATTTATTTAGATTCCTAGATTTGTGATTTGTGGTTCTTTAGGCAAGTGCCAGGAGAAGTTAATCTTTCTTCTCAGTAGAGGCAAAAAGTTTTCAGGAAGCAGAGAACTCTCTCATTTCCCCCAGGTCACACTGGCACGCAGAGTCATTCAGGGTGCAATATGTCACAGAACATGGCTCTGAAGAGTTAACCACATTGTTTGGCTCCCCACCTACCAACCAGTGGAACAAGAGTTAACCACATTGTTTGGCTCCCCACCTACCAACCAATGGAACAAGAGCTGAGCTGAGGATTGCCTGAGCTCAAAGATTATAGAAACAGGAAACTTGTAGGTATCCCCATTCATACTTTCCATAGTTCTACTTTGTCTCTGCCAAAGAGTAGTTTCCTTTGTCCAGAGGCGAGGACTATTTCCTCAGCCTCTCACTAGCCACTCATCTAAGACTGGGTATTTCTTAGGTCTAACATATAGAGCATCTCATATAATCTCAGCTTTTATTCTCTTGTAAAAGGAACTAGGGAGAAATGTGGAAATATACACGTTATAATGATAATATTTATTATACTTTTAAAATAGTTCCTAAAATCATTGACTTGCCATACTTGGTCAGGTTTGCTGTTTTCTCTATCTTTCTGAGGCTACTAAAGCTACATTTCTTTAAAGAATAGTTCCCAATTCAGACTTTCTCCCTGGTTAATCTGCTTGAATTACTGATATTTTGGTGTATTTTAATATTGGGACTCAAAATGGGCATTTTTTTTCTTTTCAGTTTTCAATGCAATTTAGATTTGTTAAATGGTTGTACAAAGAAATTGTATTATTCATTTAATGTTAAGAATGCTCTTAGATAATGCTCAGAATCTATTGATGTAATATGTGTATTTTATTTGCTTATAGAATTCATTATTTTCTAATTCCACATATGAATAATCCACAAATATGAGAAGCTCATGCCTCCATCTATTTTGTAGTGCCCTTAACTCACTGTCCTGGAATACCCTCTTGGGAACAGCTTTGTATGGAAAACAGTGGAATGGGTGGACTAAAGAATTCCTCTAATTTTCCACACCTGCGAATATATGGTCTATCAGACCCATTTGCCCTTTGGAGATCTCATAATGACCCGGCATCAGAAAGGGAGTTGAGATTTCCCTGAATTCTCCTGTCCTCATACATTTCCCCTGCTTTCTACTGTGAAGGTTTGTTAGGACTCTTGCTTCAGACCGAAGGTTATCTAGTCTTTTAAAAAACATTTCTAACTTGGAATTAGTAGCAATCTTTTTCTTCCCACCTGCAAAGAAAGAGAGAAGGAGACTGTTTAATAACAAAATAATAATAACTAAATTTAGTACAAGTCAGAATTTACAGTGGAGTTTCTAATAAAATCCTCATAGCAACCCTGGGAGGCAAGCGTCATTTTTATTAACACCACCGTACAGAGGAGGGGATGGCGGTTTGTAACCATATTATACAAGGATGTTATGGAATGTAAAAATGAGGATAGCTTGGTAAGTGGGTAGAGAGTTTTGAAATTTTGAACATTAAATTTTGTTTTTGATTGAACTAAGGAACCAGAAGGGATCTGTGAAGTCCAGCTCAGTAGGCTTATTTTTCATGCATAGAGACTTAGACCCAGGGAGCCAGGAACCTGCCACAGGTTGAAGGACTCCCTGGTCTCAGAGTTGGAACTGGGCGCACTGGCTAAAAGAGCAGCCTCCAGGGCAGAGCTGAATATCTACGTTCCCAAAAAGTTGCTTCCTCTTAATCATTTCTCAGCACTTCTGTCCAGGCTCAGCATAGGAAGAGAGCCTCGCTTGTTGAGGACACAGTAAGAGCAAGTATATCCTGCCCGGAAGTCACCTTTTCTCTAAGGCATAGGGTCTCTCTCAAGACCCTAATTAAAATGGAACTCTGTGGGGTAGGAGGGGAAAGACATCTAGGCAATAGGCTCCATGATCCCACTAGCATGAATTAGCTGGTTTAAGTGGTTTGCTTTCACCTTGCAGTCTTGACTTCCAAGGTGACAGCTGGCTGGGCTGGCACCTTTTTATTGGGTAAGAAAGGAAACGAAAGGCTGAAGTGCACAGAATTGGAGAAGGTGAACCTAAGTGGGGCACCATGATGGACAGTCCTGGGGAGTTCACTGGGCATTGGGCAACTGGTTTTGTCAGGTTGGGAGGACACCAGGCTTCACTCAGTTCTGCATAGGGCCAATTCTATCTGAATCTTTTAATGTGACTCCAGGGATTGATTGATCATTCATTCATTTATCAAACATTCTGGATTTACTTTTTTTTCAGGTAATTTTTGCTGAGCTTATTATAGTTAGAGGAGATTAATTAATTAAGCCAGTGTCACATTATTGTGTTCCAAATATAGAAAGGCATAGTGCTAGACACTGAGAGAGCACAAAGTTGAAAGTGACATAATTCTTGTCTTCAAAGAGTCTACAGTCTAGTACACAAGTAATGAGATAAAAGGGAGGCAGAGGTAGGTACTCAGGGAAGTATACAGAAAGCATTGTAAACTCCAAGGATGGAGAACTTTTGTGTAGCTGGGGTGGGGTCATAGGGGGATTAGAGAAGGGTCCATAGAAGAGGTGGCATTTGAACTGGCCCTTGAAGCTTGAGAACAATGTCACTCCCAAATTCATGTCTTTATGCCACATGTTTGCCCTGAGCCCTGACTCATAGGTACAACTGCCCTGTCTACATCCTCATGCAGATATCAAATAGGCATCTCATACCTGACATGTCTATAATTAGGCTTTTGATTTTACCACCCCAAACTGGCTTGTCTCCCGGTTTTACTCATCTCCATTCTTCCAATTGGTCAGGGCTTTTCTCTTCTCCGAAATCTACCCCTTTCATTTTTTTGCCAAAGCCACACTTTATGCCTTCAGTAGATGATTGCTGTGTGAGACTTAAATTTTTGATGTGTTAATGAGACTGATAAATAGCTAAAAAAGACTCAATAGTATTTAAATTAAAGATCTGATGAAAGATGATGTTTTCTATTTGTAAGACAGTCCACCCAGAGTCTGTCTGATCTGTACCTATGACTTTAAACGTACCTGTATTTTATAGGAATTAATATATTCAAAAGATTTTTGTCACACTTAACCATTACCAAGTGTGATCTCACTGTGCATTTTCGTCTGATTTCACAGCGAGAACATTGACACAGATGTCTTTATTTTTTCTTATTCTACAGATGAGGAAACTGAAGGAGAATGAGTGACTTACCTGTCATCTAACAGGTAGTTCATGGAAGAGCCTAGACTCCCATAGCCTGGCCCCAAAGCCTACAGGGTGGCTTGGAGCCTCCAGGCAATCAGTGGCTCAGCCTGAGTGAAGGGGCAGTAGTAGATTACGCTGGAGAAGTTGCTTGGGAATTACTTAATGGAGAGCCTTGAATACCACTCAACAGTTAGGACTCTTCTAAAACTGAGATTTCCACGATAGGACCAACTCCTTCCAGGAGTATGCTAGGCAGTCCATTCAGGCACAGCAAAATATTAAAACCTGTATTCAGATTTGTAAACCTCCTTTTTCATATTAATATTTTTGTTAATGTCTTATAATATGGTAGTGTATTTTCAGACAGGAATACACACCAACACATACCTATATCTCAAAATTGTTTTTATTGGTAAGAGTGAAATGATACTTTTTGAGCAAGACAGTATCATGATGACTGCAGTTGCTTGGGAAAATTGTGTCTCCAGAGCTGGGGACTCAAAGAGAGCCCCATGCCCAAGGGCTCTTGAGCACCTCAGTCGGTCTGGTTTGTATGGGAAGCCAAAGTGAGACAATACAAGTGAAAGTACCCTAAGGATGTAAAATAAATCAGAAGCATGCCAAAAGATGCAAACAGAATTTGTCTTTAAAACTGCCCAACAGCTGATGCTAGATTCTTGGAAATCAAGGTCTGTGTTAAAGGCTTAGAGGAGAAACTTAAAAAAGTAAGATGAGCAACTTGGCACTGATGCTATGGAAACTCTTTTCAGATCTGACTGAGAAGATTTTGAATTGTTTATTTACTTGGCATTCCTACTGTCTGTTCCAGAATCCTTAGAGCCTTATCTGTGGGAAAATAAAAACACTTTAGAAAGTGGAGCTGTGTTTTGAAACACCTGAGCTAGTTTTGAAGGCATCTTTACCTTTTTATACAGGATAGCATGTATCATTCTGTGGTCCAGCGCTGATAAAACATTAGCAGGAAGGCACGTGGTGAAGGAATTAGCGGGGTGGAGAAATTGACTACCCAAGCATTAATAAGTAGGAGGTGCCATTTGTTCTAAACCCCCTCCAGCTTCAACATTTTTTTGTGCCCAGCCATGAAGGCGACATTTTCCTGTTTCTCAGAACTGAGCTGAACCCGTGTTTCAGGAGCTCTGGCTCTGGCTCCTATTCTATGAGGAACAAAGTGGCAAACTTTCTAATTTAGTTAAAATTCCTGTAACTTAAGAACCAGCTCAAAAGGATCTTGATGCAGAACAGTCTCTTTGCCAGAGTGAGGACTCCACTGGCGTGACAACTATTTTTAGGGAGAATGCTGGCAGGCAGCATCCTAATGAAAGGCACAACAGAAGTAGCCTAAATGCCTTCCTGCTCTGTCCAATCTCGACTGGAGAGAAGGCTGCTTTTACAATCACATTTTTCCTGAGTTCAAAGATTTTATGTGTCTCTGCATATTGCGTCTGCTTCAACCCCTGCTGAGTTCCATGGAGGGAAAAACAAAGATGCCATTTGTAAACCCATGGCTTAATGGTGGTTGTTGGTTGGTCAGGAATGATCAATTTGGGGCTCAAGGAAAGTCATATTGAGAGACATCAAATCTGAAGTGTAACTGAAGAAAATACTGGGTAAACCTGTGTCCCTGTAAAGCAGTGAAATTGAACCTTTTCTTGGAGGAAATAATGCATTTATTGTTATGAATGCCTTTGTTGAAGGCAAGAGATTTTTTTGTCAGAACGAAGGACTCTACTTAAACAAGAGGAATATAAACAGGACCTTCTTTAACTGCTGCTGGCTTTAGGATTCTTGTGGTTTGGCTTCTTGTAGGAGAATTTTAGCCGGGAAGAGCAGAGGGCAGCAGGAGCCCTGAGCAGGGTGGAGGTCAGGAGACCTGGTCTGGTTTGTCTCTGTCAAGAACTGACTCTTGAGTTTGACTTTGAGCCAAAGCTTCTGCTCTCAGGCCTCAGTTTCTGCTCCTATACGTGGTACTTCTCATGTGAAGCGGTGCTTCCCGAGGCCCCCCCAGCTCTAAGAGTGTGGCTCTGTACCTATCACTTTCCATGCTCCTTTTTTCACGAGACATGAGAGTAACTTCTTCCTCCAGCAATGGAGCCCTGCTCTGGTCCGGCCCTGTGTTTTCCCAGTGGGGTAGGCAGATCAGCACCAAGTACCATCTTCCACCGAGTCTAACTCACCTTCGTTTGCATGCTGCACCATTATGTTACCTACCACTTAGAAAAAACTGCATAACAACTCCACCTATTATACTTTGGCTATCAATTGCAGGGTGCATCCTGAGTTCAGAAATGTCAAAAAAAAAAAAAATAGTGTGCACCTGAGTTTGATGCAATGTAGTGTAGCGATGAGTAGAACAGGTACTGGGGAAAGCCCCAGAGAGAGGGCCTGGGAAGGGTGTGGTTCAAAGTTTTTCCAAAGGCTTCTGGGTCTGTTGAGGGGCAGGATGGCCTTAGAAGCCAGACTGCCTGCCAGAGTTTCATTCCCAGCTCTGTTGCTTACTGGCTACATGACCTAAGGCAAGTTTCTTCATATCTTTGTAACTCAGTTTGCTCATCTGTAAAATGGGGGATAAGGACAGTAATTGCTTCATAGGACTGTGGTAAGGATTATGTTAATGAGTAGATGTAAAGTATGTGGAACAGAGCCAGGCACTTAGTAAGCACTCCCTGAACTTTCTGATTGATGTGACTCGGTGGTTGATGCCTGGCTCCCCCTCCAGGATATGAGCTCTAGGAAAGCTGGGGACAGGCTTGTTTGCCCCCTCATTGTAGTTCCTAGTGCCTGCCGGTGCCTGCCATATAGTAAGTGCTCAATAAATATTTGCCAAAATGAATTTGCTGTTTGTTATCTCCTGTTGGACATTAGCCAGTATTCACTGACCTCACAAAGCCCTTTCATGAAATGAGCATGACAGAAACCCATTACAATTAGTTCTGGTGCAGTTAACTCTTCGGTCCTTTCAAATGATGGGTGTCTTTGTCTTATCAGCCTGTAGACTCTGGCCTACTAATCAGGACAAAAGTAAATGCTAGAAGTAAACAAGTAAGAAGACCTGCTGTACCCAGAGCTCAACTTTCTCAAGGCTCTGCTAATTGGAAGGCAGATGATGTCCTTGAGCGACTTCACAACCCAGATAAGGGCTGTCTAAGACAAAGGGACTGTCCCTGCTTTGACAAATGGGACTGACCTTCCAGTCCTGGTAAAACATTTCTGGTTTCAACAAAGTCTGTATCAGGTGGGAGATGATATATGGCTGGAAGTATGTAAATCCACAGGCAGGTGTTAACTGGCTGCCCTGCTATGCTGTTAACCCACAATTCACAAGCACCTCCAAGGAAGTTGGGAAGTTGTATTTGCCATCTCTCCTGGCTTTTTAGTGAAGTGTCTGTATTAAGAAACACTTCTGAAAAAGAAAGATTCATTAGTCAAAGATTCTAAGAGTCTCTATCTGACTTAAGACTCTAATTTAGCTTCAGATAACACTTGTCTAAATACAAGATGAGTCGATTAGTAGAATTGGAGGGATATCAAGTTTTTTTGGTATGTTTGCATTGGTACTAACCCCAGCAGTCAAGGAAGGTAACTGCAGAAGTATCCTTATTCTATCAGGCTGGAAGTGAAATGGCAAACAAGGAATGAGAATTTCACAGTTAATGTGAGTCCAAGGAAGAAAAGATATCTTCTATTATTTGGTTCTCTGTTTGCAGTTTCAGGTAGGAACTTGCTTTCTCATCCATTATCTTTTCCTCTGATCCAGCACGTCAGCTTGGTTCTCTTTCTCTGAAGTTAATCCAAATTCCTGCCTTTTTTCCAAACTTGCAATTCAATGTCACTCTATTTTCAGATACTTGAACTTTTGAATTCCTAATTGAAATTTTGATTCAATTTTTAAAAATGAGGACCTGGGAGGGCATGATAATTATCTTCAAATAGTTGAAGGTCTGTCATGGGAAAGATGAAAAACATTGTTCTCTAAGTATGTAGAACAGGGGACAGATGCTGTAGAGGGAGTTTTTAATTCGTTATAAGGATGGATTGTTTGTCAGTCAAGGATGAGCAGAAGCGAAATGGGTTATCCCAGGAGATAGTAGTTTCCCACACCAGGACGTTCTCTGGATTTGCTAGGGATTGCAGATTTGGTAGACGTTACTGCTGCCTGCTTTCCAATACCTGACTCTCCTCTCATTCCAGTCACCTAGAAGACTGAAACTCCTGGCCCACTTGTGGTCGGAGTGTGGCCATGTGACTGCTGGCTGTTAGGTACAGACCATAATGTTTAATTGCCAGTATGAGACTTTAAGAGTTCCCCTCCCCTGCCAGTGTAATCTAGAAATCACCGACCTAGCTGGAGCTTCCATCAACCTGACTCCAAGGGGGGTAACCATGAACAGGGACCCCTTATCATCCTGCCCTGGACCTACAGCAAGAAGGAGAAATGAACATTGTGGTTTTAAGCCACCGTGGCATAACTGAACTCATCCCGAACACGACTATTGTTCACTTATCCCTGGGCAGCAGTAAGCTCAGGAAGGCAGATTCCTCCCCCAGCCTCAGGGTTGAATTGTGATTGGTCACAGCTAATCATGGCAATTTCATTTCTCTTTTTCAGTGGAGTAAACCATCCATGGCTGGCCACATGACCAAGTTCTGTCTGATGAAACTTAAGGGTGGTCTTGGGTGGGAGAGCCTTTGAAAAAGATTTTCCTTCCTTACAAAAATAGGGGAAAGAACAAGGAGAGAAATTATTTTCTTCCTCCTTTTGATTGTTTTATGTGAGACTGTGATGGTTGAGGGGGGAAAGTCTTATTTCAGACAGAGAGCGTGGTAACTTGTGGAATTCATTATCCCAGGAGGTAGCACAGGCTGTGCTCTGTGATGTGGAACTCCCACTTCCTAAGTCCACGTCTAGCTGATTGATACTTCCACTTGCATGTCTCATGGGCTTCTCAAACTCAGGTTCAAAACCTGTTTCTCTTCTTGAGGTCCCTGTCCCAGCTAAAAGAACCACAGTCTTCCCTGTTGCCCAAATCAGAAACCTGGGAGTGACTCATTTCTTCCTGTCCCTCATCAAGTCCTTCATATTTCCTGAATCTATCCATTCCTGTCGCCCTCCATTGCTTCTGCAGTAGTAGCTCAGGCCATCAGCACTTCTGCAAATGGCTATTTACCTAACTTGTTTGCCTCAAACCTAGCTCCCCTCTAGTGTAGGTCCATATGGTAGTCAGAGGGACCCTTCTAAATCAAGTTGATCACATAAGCTTAAAACAACCTGAGTGACTTCCTAATGTCCCCTGGATAAAGTCTCAAATCTGTGGCCAAGACTTTTCATGGTCTAGCTCAGGCTATATCTATAGCCTCAATTTAGACCACTCCCACTTGTCATTCTTGCTCCGTTCTTAACTGCATTATCTACAGGTCACAGATTCCTGCTCTCTTTCTTCCCTGCCCCTTACACATGCTAACTCTTTTCTTAGAACAACCCCTTTCTCTTTTCTCCCCTTTCCATCACCCAGCTAACTCTCCATCCTCCTTAAGGCCTTCCTTCCTTCCTTCTCAGAGAAGCCTTCCTCACTGTCTCAATGCTGGCTTAGCTACCCTTCTCTGTGCAAACATCACACTCTATTTCTACCACCATCTTAGCATTTTTCAGCACTGAGTTATAATTTTCTATTAATCCTCTATCTCTCCCACTGGATTGTAGCCCCTTGAGGGTGATGATTGCCCTTTCCATCTTTGGAAAACTGCCTGACCTGTGTTAGGTTCTCCATGAAGGATTGATTGTGTGTGCCATCATTATGTGCCTCTTTGCTAGACAGAAGAAATAGTCCAGGCATGTGGGTTTTTGAGAATACTGTTGTGGTGATGAGCCAGGGATTGGTGGCAGGAGTTGGGGTTGATGGTACAAGAGACAACTTGGGTTGGACCAGGCTCTGGGTCTGAACCAGGCAAACAGCATGTACAGGATGGAGCAGGAAGTCAAAACAAGAGCAGGGATAAGAAGCTCAAAAGGCATGGTCTGAGCCTGGGAAACTATCCAGCTGGATAGATTCCGGGCAAAAGCCCTGGATGGAGAGAACACCCAGCTTGAGGTAGCAAAGGCCTAAAACAGGGACCATCCCTGAGCACAGAGCCAGGGGGAAGCTCGCTTTCTTTAGTACGGAGAGAACTTAGTTGAGCTGAGGGAGATGCAAGGTGGAGCAAAAAAAAAAAAAAGGCAACCTGTGTTAAACTGGAGAAAGCTGGCTCTGTAACCATGCACATAGCTGTGAACACCCTGACTGTAGAATGTGTTCCCCAAGACCCTTCATGTTGCAGGAGATTAGACCTTGGGTTCTAAGCAGGAGCAGAGCTGTGGTCCTCGGCTCAGCTGCCCTCTGGGAGAAACAGCACTAAGAATCCTCAGCACACACAGGATCCTTTGGTGTGAGGGGGTCCCTGGTATCTGCCACAGATGGACAGAAATTGTTAAAATTGGTGGCGAATCCATAAAGAGCCACAGATCTGAGTGAAGAGTTGATAAAGTAGAAGAATCAAAACTGAACTTTGTTGAAAGAGGAATTTATCAAGTAGTAAAGTGTGGAGCAAAAAACCAGAAAGGACCCTTTACCCAAGTCAAAGTTTTCTGCAGTCTCACCTTGGAACTTCACGTGAACATCTAGCTGCCACCAGAACTTACTCAGAATTCATCCAAGAGATCCTGCAGGCTTATTTACTGGTCTTTCCTAAGAGTTAAGGTGGCCCAAAGGTTAAGAATCCATGTCTTCCTGCTTGCTGAATTCAAGCACCTGGCACCCACATGAAGAGTTAGAATCTTCTAAGAATTTAGAAGGAAACAGAGACATCTGTCTCTTCACTCCCCTGTGTCTCAGTGGGGCCATGGAGACCTTCACAGTTGTGTTTCCAGACTCCTCTATGGCCAGGTCTTTGCCCTCCTCCCTCCAAATGCCAATCACACCAGCTACTCTATGGTCCCATTACTTTATCTTTGTTTTCCTTTTATGGAGTGAGAGTTCCCTTGGGTGACCCCCACCCCATTCCCTGGTCCCTTGTCGGTGCTTTCAGGGCATTTGTACTCAGCCCTGCTTTTTCTTTTCAGTAACAGTGAGCCCCTTCACAGGGGCATGAAGATTAAGCAAAACACCATGGTGGGTGTGCACAGATGGGGTATATGCTCTACAAATGCTTTTTGGACATTCGAGCAAGGCAGACTTGCTAACACCACTGAATTTAGAATTAAACCTTATATTCTTTGAGTCTTCCTGTCCCCAGGAGAATTTCTTTACAAATATGACCTAATATTTGTTTCCCCTTGTTTCTGATTTTTTAAAAAGACCTAATATTGATATTTTGTTACTCAGGTAACACATGTAGCTCATATTATTTTCAGTTGTCCTTAAGAATAGCATGATATCTGTCATATCCCACACAAAGACTTTATGACAAGTGAGGAAATGTTTACCAATCCATCATTAACAGTGACATGGTCTAGGCTGAGAGGAGCCTGCTTGTGAAAACAGAACGGCCAACCTCAATTCACCTGGCCTTCATTGTGTGCCTGCTGGGCCCAGAGCTGCATTTGCAGGAAAGGCTACATTTTCTGGAGAAATGACCACTAGTCAGAAGACAGTAAGAGGGACTAAATCTGCAAAACAGAAGTTGTCACCTAACACATCACTCAGATTGAAAGAGATCCAAGCGGGAGTATCAGGGCAGAGGCCAGGGAACAACCTCAGGGCAAGAGTGGAAGGGATCACTGCGCCGGGTCAGTGGGCTGCAAGGACTCTAGCTCTTTAATACGAGCGCTAATGAAGGGCCATGGCCCCAGTAATAATAACAGATATAGCATCAATACTGGATGCTCTGTACTGTTCTGAGAACATTACACATTTCATCTCTTGTAATCCCTACAATGACCCAATGAGGTTAAGTATTATTATCACACCCATTTTATACATGAAGGGAGCTGAGACACAGAGAAGTCAAAAGTGCAGGAAAGTGGCCGAGCTGGGACTTGAACCCAGGCAGTCTAGCTGTAAAGCCTGCTGTGCCCTATTGCCTCTCCACACGGAGGATGAGACTGAAGCCTTTAATACTTAACTTGGTAGTTAGTTTTCTGTCCCCATCTCAAGCAGCGCTTTCTCTCCACTTGTAAATATCTGTAGTGACACTCATGTTGTTTGAGCACTCATTGGTCTGGTATTTGGGGGGAAATCCCTAGAGGATGTGTGCTAGAAGTGGCAAGTTGGTCTGGGAATGAGCTGAGCATAATGGAACTAATTTTCTGAAGTCAGTAGAGCCCACAGGCCAAAACAAAATTGGGACCCAGTGAGTGACGGGCACTTAGGCTCTCCTCACCTCAGGAGTTTCTCTCCTACCCAGGCCTGTCCAGCTGGTGACTTTTGGGGCTCTGTGTTTGGTGAAGCATATATGTGAAAAGACCAGTGTTTCTTTATCTTTTATGCAGAGGGAAGTGCAAGGAAGAGATTGGAAATTGACAAGAGCATGGTCCTCTTGCTGGGGTAGATCAGCCAAAAATGAGGCCAGACTCCCCTCTGCTCACATCCCTCTCACACAGTCCTTACTGAGCCTTGGCATTATTGGGGGTACCCTCTCCCTGGGTTTCAGCCTTTCAAAATCCCACCATTTCCCAAGACCCAACTCCAGGCCGTGCTCCCCTATGATGCCCTGCTGGGCCCCCAGCCCTCCCTGGACCCCCTTAGCATATGTTCTCATTCAAACAGCTCCCAGGAGTAGTTTTACTCATGGTTGTTGCACAAGTCTTCTGCTCTCTATTGGTATGGAAAGTTCTAGAAGGTGGAGGCTCTCCTGACTTTAACATGCTCCTTCAGACCCCCCACTATACTGGCCCACTGTCTACTTGTGCATATGTCATTGTAACCCACACATGGTTTGTAATCTCTGGATTTGGGAGGAAAAAAAAAAAAGACAAAAGGGAAGCTTGAGAGAAAAAAAGTAGTTTGCTTTGGGAGAAGAGAGATGCTTCCATAATAAAAGATAAAATGGCCAAATGGGGGTAGGCTTGTGGCCCTGAGATAAGAGGAAAGGTCATTTATTTAAACGGTAAATGGCTAGAAATGCAGAATGGATTTATAGGGCCCCTACAAATCCGTAAAAAAGCTTGCACATAGATGCATGCATATTAATCCTGAATTGCCTATGAAATTTATCTTTATGAGTAAAGAGAAGAGGGATTGTTGATCCTGTTATGATTTTTACCCCATCTTTCCAAAGAAGACAGGATTAATACCAGGAGAGATAAATCACGATGTGATTTTTGTATACATGCACAAAGCAAACACAATGAATATTTGATTTTCTCCAACTTCTGCAGAGCTAAATCAATTTGAAGAGATAATGGTAGAGGATTAAGTTATTGGAATGTGTGTAACTATAAAGTTTTGAATACAGTTAACTCACAAGTTATTACAATTTCAGTAGAACATCTGTTATCATTGAAATAACAGATGTGTTGTGTATTGTGAAACTAAGGGAAAATTGGATATGCACACATTTTTCAAAAGAAACCAGGCTCCTATTAAATTGTTTTTGAAATGCAGCGCTGTAAAAATTGTTGCAAAGGGTAGAAGGGGTGTCCTCAAAAGGAGGCTCTATCACAAATAATGCTATTAATAGAAAGTTGTCTGAACATACGAGGCCAGCGAAATGTTATATGAACTCCTGCACTTTGCCAAATTAAAAAGAAGGGAAGTTGTCATATTTAAGGATTTAGAAAAATGTAACGCTACGAAACAGAAAATAGCAATCCGTAAAAGTGAGCTTGGTGTAAGGAATGATGATCTCCCAGCCTTGCCATCCACACTCAGTGCCTTTACTGCAGTAACTAGAGTACTGACTCCTCATGTACAGTGAGTTATATCCACCATCCTTTCAGCAATCATATTTTCTGAACCCAGAGTTGGGACATGTGCTTTAATGAGACCATGTGGATGTGCAGGGATGAGGGAAGAGGAGATTTGACATTGAAATTTTTCTCATAAAATCCGGAATATGTGGTCACTTTTCCTGTGTTGCCCAGCAAGTGCTGGCCTTAAAGCAGAGACTCAGAAACTATTTACTCATGGATCTGAATTGCTCCTTGCCCAGTGCCACCCTTGAGGCACCTCTGTGAGTTTTCTGATCACATTATTGTGATTACATTATTAGTAGCATTCAGCTAATATTTTGTCTAGAGTCTTGAAATCTGCCACTACATTTTTATTTTCTTTCTCCACCTGTCCACAATTGCACTTTTCTTTTTGAAAGGTTAGGGGGAACAAATCCCAATGTATTATTATTTATCAAGTTTCATAGTCAGCAAAGAATATACCAGAAATGTGAGGTTGGAGGTGGGGGGGAGATCTAATTAAGCTTGACTTGGTCTGGATTTCAATTCTCCTACCGTTGACAGCTCGCTCCTTGGAGAAAGAGCTCCCAGTTGGTCTCCACCACAAAAAGGTTTCTAATAAAATATTCAGGATCGCTGAGGACCTTTAGAATGGGTAATTTTTTTCAACGTACACTATGATCTTTTTCTGCTGGTTGTGGGCTCTGGACCAATACCCAGGAGCTTCTCTTGGAGTGCCTGACTATTCATTATGTTAGAGTATTCTGTGAAAAGTCAATTTACTCAGAGACACCATATTTTAACTTGGAGACTAAAACTGTCCCTGAGGTTTAGTTTGCTGCCATGATTAAGTTCTTATTGTTCTGCAAATCCTAGATTTATTTTTAACTGCTTCAGTGCTGCATTTTTTAAAGACTAACGAATGGTTAAAAAAGAAAGAAAAAGAAAAAAACATGCAAAAAAATCTAGGACTCAGGAAGAATGCTCTGATAAAGTGCAGACTTTCATTAAATAATGCCTGTAGTGAGTTTACCTGCCGTTGGCTTTGCCTCTGGTTTCGAGAGCCTGCCTAACCAGGCCTAGGACTTAATGAGGTGGCTCCCTTCAGTGTCTTAGACACTTAGCTCTCAAAAATCTCTGTCTACAAACCAATTTTTCCCATCCATTACAACACGAGCAGGAGAAATTGAATGCGTGGTTTGAAATCCCTGTTAATCAATTGGACTATTCCCCTTGGATTGTGGTTGAAGAGCAAGTTTTCATTATGTCTAATAATTAGCATCATCTTTTTTGAAATTAGCTGAATGGACTGACAGTAATCTGTGGTGGATATGTCGTGTGTCTTTCCATTATTAACTTTTTTGGGAGGAGGGAAGAGTGAGTGGGGAAAGAAATGGACTATGGGAATTTTTTTTCTTATCTTGGTGGCATTTAACATGAGCAGGTGCCGGGTGGGGTCTATTTTAGATGATCTAAAAGTGTGATGAGCATGAGCTTTGGAGACATTATCAACAGCTTGAATTCTATTCCTCTAATTTACTTGGTGAGTGAAACTGGGCAAGTTACTTACCTCCCTAAGTCAGTGCTTCTGCCTCTGTAAAATGGAGATAATAATAATGCTTTCCTTACAAGGTTACTGTAAAGATTAAATGAGAGACTGCACATCAAGCACTGAAGAATTTACTGGCACTTAGTAAATACCCAATACATTGTAGCTACTGTTGCTGCAGCTTTATTACTTTAGGCAGCTGTCATATTAAATGGAAATTCTTTTTATTCATTAGATATTGATGCATTCACTTAACCACTAGGCTGAAGACTCCTGATGGGGCTGTGAGAGGCATAGAGAGACAGATCTACTACTGTTCTTGTAGGGGGATCAGATGTGGTCAGAAATGATCCTGGCAGAAGGTGGGAGGTGACAAGTGCCACAGAAGACTAACAGGGCAGTGTCTGGCGCACTGGTGCTAATGGGACAAGTCCCTTCACTGAGTGGTGGATGGCAGAGGATTATGGGACATCACTAGAGAGTGATTTTGGCTGTGGTTCCTGGCAGCAGAACCCCCAAGCCTAGCTCTGTTTTCGAGGCTGTTATGGAATGAATGTTTATGTAGATTCATATGTTGAAGCCATATACCCCAATGACAGTATTTGGAGGTGAGGCCTTTGGGAGGTGATTAGGTTTCGATGAGGTCATGAGAGTGCGGTCCCTCTGATGGCATTAGTGCCCTTATAAGAGGAAGAGACAAGAGAGCTCCCTCGACCCTGCCATGGAAAGGCACAGCAAGAAGGTGGCTGTCTGCAAGCCAGGATCGGGTTCTCCCCAGGAACCAAATCTGCTGGCACCTCGGTCTTGGACTTTCCAGTCTCTAGAACCATGAGAAATGAATGCCTCTTGTTTAAGCCACCCAGTCTATGGAATGTAATAGCAGTCCAGGCTAAGACAGAGGGCTTCTGTGAGCTCTCTGTTACCCTTTTAACAAATCCCTTTTCTGCTTCAATCAGCCAGAGTCCATCTGCTGCTTGCCACTAAGCAGCTGACCAACGTGCCCCTCAGTGGTGGCATCTGCATTCTCATTTCTCCTCAGCCGACAGTGAGATTACAGCCGGCAGTGAGATTACAGGCTGTGAACACACAGCCTGTGTTCCAGTCTTCTCTGCCTGCCTTCTTTTTTTTCATCCTGCTCCAATAGGCTAATTCCTTCGAGGTTCCCTCATTCATCTTCCAGAGTGGGAGAATCTGAATGGCCTAGTTAATTACCACTGGGCACAGTGTGACATCAGACCACCCCAGTGGACTGAAGTCAACCTGGAGATTGGGCCACCCTTGGTCTAATTAGGGGCACAGACATGCTTAAGGCAGAGCTTGAGGCATATCCCCTTCGTTTGGGGCACAAAGGGGGCATGTCCCTTGAACAGAGCTGGTGAGCATGATAGGCACCAGGTTTGGCTTTTCTAGGACAGTTTTCACCATATAACATAAAGTGAGACCCAGTATCCTCACTGGGATGGAACGAATGGGCTGGGTGTATCAGGGAGAGATGCTAACTCCACCTCTTCCTCTACTGTCACTGTATTTCTAATGGCTTTTCCTGACTTCATGCTTTTAGCAGTATTCCCACAAAATATTAGGCATTCTGTTATTGCAACATTTTTATATTCTATTTGTTATTTATCTCTTTTCCCTCTTTTCTGTGGATTCTTTTGTTTTTTGAAAACTTAAAAAATTTTATTTATTTTATTTATTTATTTTTGGCTGCACTGGGTCTTCGTGGCTGCGCGCGGGCTTTCTCTAGTTGCGGTGAGCGGGGGCTACTCTTCGTTACGGTGCACCGGCTTCTCATTGCGGTGGCTTCTCTTGTTGCGGAGCACGGGCTCTAGGCACACAGGGTTCAGTAGTTGTGGCATGTGGGCTCAGTAGTTGTGGCTCGCGGGCTTTAGAGCACAGGCTCAGTAGTTGTGGCATACGGGCTTAGTTGCTCCACTGCATGTGGGATCTTCCCGGACCAGGGCTTGAATCCGTGTCCCCTGCATTGACAGGTGGATTGTTAACCACTGCGCCACCAGGGAAGCCCTTTTCTGTGGATTCTTTAAAGTCAGGAACCAGCGTACAAACACAGAGCCTAGTGTAGAGGTGGATCCATCAAAGTTCATATTAGTTAGAGTGATGATGGCTGTTACAGTAAACAAACTCCTACTTCCGATGATTCCAACATGATGGCTGGAAGTCTATTTCCCACTGACATGAGGACCCACGTGGGAGTTCCTGATTAGTGGGGGGCCCTCCTCTAAGCAGGGATCAGGGATCAGGACCGTCTATCAAATGGCGTCACTGGCTTCAGCATGTGGCTTCCCAGGGCTCCATGCTTATCTGCCTCAAACTAGAAGGAGGGTTCCACATGCAGAGTTTCATAAGCTAGGCCTGGAAGTGGCACGTGTCACTCTGCTGACATTCCCCTTGTTAGAGCCTGTTACATGGCCACCCTTAAATGAAAGAGATCAGGAAATGTAATCTCACTGTCGGCTGAGGAGGAAGAGAAAATGGTTTGGCACGCAGCTGGGTAACCTCCTGGGTCTTGAGCTGGGACATGAAGAAAAAGAAGGATCTGAATGGACAGAGATGAGGGGATAGCACCTCAGAGAGCAGTAGGTTTGAGGACTGGAATCTGGAGAGGGCTGGATGTGAGGAGCTCAGCACTGATAACTAACCACTTATCACCAAAGTCCCTGGTCTGAGATTTCAGGAACTCAAATGAATATGCTAACTCAGGACCCAGAATGCCTGGTTCAGATCTCAGCTCAGATACTTACCAGCTGTGTTATCTGGCATATGCTCTCTGTGCTTCATTTTCTTATCTGTGAAATGGGGATAGAAATAGTTTCTACCTCTTAGGCATGTTGTAAAGACTGATTGAGTTAATACCTGTAAAGGATATAGAAGAGTGTTTGGCGTATAATAAGGATTCAACAAATGTTACCACCTTCACTCTTTCTATGTATATGAATATGTATTGTATGTGTGTGTAAATTATAACACCATGAGGACATAGATATTGAAATATGGGGTAGGGGAGAGAGAAGGGAGGGTGGTCAAGGGATTTGACTTTAGCTTTGTTTTTTGGTCACTAATAATGCCACAGCACTCACTCTTATTAATCTTAGTACTTTGGACAGGCAGTGCTTTCTTCTGATTGCCTTTGCTGTCCCACCAATTATCAGTTGGTTCTTTCATGATATTTGGTCATACATTTTGTATTTTGTGTTATGATATAAATCTTTTCTCTCTCTCACCTTTTGTCTGAAATTTGGCTCGTTTGTACAAGGGATATAATGACGCTCATTAGTATTGGTAGGACCCAGCTGCTGCCGGCTTCCTTAGAGCAAAGCCCCACTCATGCCAGCCTTTATTTCAGTGGGGTATGCTGCCCATTAATGCAAGGTCATTGCCAGTTCCTGCTCTCATTTCCGCCTGCCTTTCTGTGCCCCATCTGGCTTGCCCATCCTATTGCCCAGCAGGCTGCCTTCCATGGTCAAAGGCCACCTCCCATCCACTCTCCTCACTTAGGCCACAAGTTCTTGGGGTGCTGTGGCACTATCCCCAAGCCAGCAGCTGCCCCAAGCTGACGGCTACCCCCACCAGCGGCCAGGAGGGGTGGAGCGGCAGCCTCCGGTGAAGGTGATGGGTAACGGGGCACTGGCATTTGATGAACTACCTCTCCGCATTCTTGCTTTACAGAGAGGCCCGGTGGAGTGGGTATGCCAAGTTCTCAAAGAAGAAAACATTGTGTTTCCACTCGACTTCACATTCGGAAGTAAACTCGCCAGGCAACTTCTTACATGAGGCTCATGTAACTTTAATGCCTCGTCCTGGCATTGTTTCCTGGCCTGGCCAATACTGGCCCCTCCGCGTGGCCTCCTGGAGGACAGGATTTGTTCCGTGCCTCGAGGGTATGCCTTCCCAGGTCAGCAGATGGCCTTCTGATGACTATTTCCAGCTCGTCTTACCTGACCATTCCCTCACTGTATGAACAGCTGTTTCCTTCACTTCAGAGCTGCCCAACCGGATTGGTGATTTTTCTTCTGGCCTTTTGTTTGCACAGAACATAAATCTTTCTCTTTTTCTGACCTGGCCTGCAGTTCCATCCACCTGTGCCCGCCTGGAGCAATATATAACTCTCGCCAGGCTCTGTTTCCTTTGCTCACTTCAGCCTATAAACCAAACTTTCTTCTTCCTTTTACTCCCTCTCTTCTTGGCTGATTCAGCACTATCTTAGCACCTGGCTGCCAGTTAACACTTAACCACAAAAAAGACATTCTTTTATGGGTCTGACCTGAACTGGAAACTTCTGACAGCAGGGGATATGCAATAGAAATCTCAGTCCCATTGGCCTCCTTTCTCTCTTTTTCTAGAGTCTGAGGAGACTTAATTTACACCAGGTTAGCAGCAACTATGTTAACTGAAAATGAGTTAATTAAATAACTTGGTACTTTGAGCTGTCAAAATGTAGCCAGTCAGTTGAATCAATCCAGTTAAATGTTTAACAATGATCACAAAAATCGGATATGAACGTAAGAAGAAAGGAAAGGAACCTATGTCCCTAAGAGAGCACTCTGTGGAGTCTAGATTATTACTAGGCAAATGCTACCGACTTTCCTAAGTGCTGCAACTGTGTCAGTGGTGTTTGGTTTGAGACTTTTATTTAGGTTTCCCGGACTAGAGAAGAATCTCTCAGCACATTTTCTTGTTGCCTTCTTTTTTACTGAAGGTGTCAAATACTCTCAGAACATTGTTTCTCACCTCCAGTTGAAAACCAAGAAAGTGAAGTATTCATGTTGTAGAAACAGGCTGGTCAGAAAGTAGGGTCTCGGTTTTCGTTACAGTAAGCTTTGCAGTGAAATGAATGAGATCCTCTGCTGCATTATGATCCATAATGTGCCCGCCACATACTCATTCATGTAACTGTTCATTGGTGGTGACTGGTTGGGAATGCTTAGCTACCTTTCTGTTTCTTCAGGATGTTAGCTGGTGAGTTTTAAAGATGGATCACACACTCTCTTCCTAGTTTTTACTTTGCAGCAGGCCAAGATTTGTTGTGTAATTAAAAGCTAAGTATCCGCTCGGCCTGGGCAGAGTGCGTAGGCCCGCGGCGCTCGGCGGGCTGGGGGGCCCTCCCAAGCCGGCCCGCCCCCGCTCCGCTCCCGGCCCACAGCCGCCCTTCAGCTGTCGCCGGCGTTCCGGAGCCCAGACGCAGCGTCTGAATCGCCCGGCACCTTCTGTTCGGTCAGCGGCATGAGCGTCTCGCTGCAGCGTGTTGTCCGCGCCGCTCGGCCAGTAGTACGCCTGTGTGCTTGCCCGGCCGGCCGGCCGGCCTGCGGAGCTCCCGCCCGTGTCCCCCGGATGGTCCGGGGGCGTCCGGGCACCGCCTCGACGGCAGCTCCACCGAACGCGCGGACTAGACCGCAGCCCGCACCCCGAGCGGACGGCGTCATGAGGCACCTTGCCGTACTTCTGCCGCGGCCAGGTGGTGCGGGGCTTCGGTCGCGGCGCCAAGCAGCTGGGCATCCCTACAGCTAATTTTCCTGAACCAGTAGTAGATAATCTTCCAGCTGATGCATCCACTGGCATATATTATGGTTGGGCCAGTGTTGGAAATGGAGACGCCCATAAGATGGTGGTGAGCATAGGATGGAACCCATACTACAAGAATACAAAAAAGTCCATAGAAACTTAATATCATGCATACTTTCAAAGAGGACTTATATGGGGAAATTCACAACGTGGCCATCGTCGGCTACCTCAGACCACAAAAGAACTTTGATTCTTTAGAGTCACTTATTTCATCAATTCAAGGTGATATTGAGGAAGCTAAGAAACGACTCGATTTACCAGAACATTTGAAACTCAAAGAAGACAATTTCTTCCAGGTTCCTAAAAGCAAAATAATGAATGGCCACTGAAGGAAAAGCATCTTATTTATTCATTCACTGTTTTCTAATATTTTACTGCTCATAACTCTACAGCTTCATCTTGGTTATATTTTAAAAATCAAACGTTTTCCTACAGCTGTGAATTAAACAGTACAATGTAGTTACCATATTATGTTCCCGCTATTCAATTAAACCCATCATGTTACAGTACTAAAAAGGTTCATTTTAAAAATCAAGATTCTTTTTTAGGTAATATGTTGATTAGAATGTACCACTAGAAAGGTCTTAAGTGTTTTATAATGGAAATGAAATATATATAAATATGGGTAACAGGCAAGTCACTAGTTTGAGATGAGACCTATAATCCTCGTGGTAAAATTCTAGCATTCATGTACCTGTATAGCATGCTCTGCTAATCAGAAGGCTCATAAAAGTAACTATATTAAGCAGAGGTTTGACAGTTTATTACCAACCTAAGGGGAAAAATCCAGACTTCGTATTTTTGATATTTTGTGCATTTATATATTATTATAGACATGAAGAGTTGTGAAATTTCATTTTAGTTAGTCATTTCCTTTAAGGGCTCAAATCATTGTACTGTGTTCCATTTTTGTTACAGCTGCCTCAGTTCTAATTGGTCTAGACTCTCTCCCTATTATTTTTTTGTTTTTCTTTTAAAACAGTAAAATGAGTGTTTTTCGAATCTCCAGTTCTCATTTTTGTGTTGTATAACACTTCTCTCTTTTTAAGAGTAGATATTCTTCAACATTTTTCTTAACCTTTGTTTCCTGTAAACAATTGTCAGTGTCAGTTATTCCATTTAGAATATCCAGCTTTACATTTACAAAATGTAGAGTTTCATCTGTGTCTGTATCTGCCATCCCATCGCTTCAACATATGAACAGTGATTAAGTGCATATCTCTTGCATTTTATAAAAAACACCCAAATGTTCATCTGTAGGTTTCCTCAAAGTTTAAATGAACACCTAGCATTTCATTTATATATACCAGTTTCTTGAACAACACAAAATACTTGTTTCTCCCCTTAGGGAAACTATTTAAGAGCCAACTAAACTATGAAATACAAAGTTATTTGTTTTTAATGTGACTGTATGTTCCTGAGCAAATGCAGACTGTTGTAGTTGTGTGTGCACAATGTAATTTAAGGCTAAAGAGTGCTATCTAGAAGATAATTTTAAAGATAAGTCATTACAAAACCATTTTCCCCTAATCTGCATAAATGAGAACTGATTTTAACAAAGCCGTTTATATAATATTTAGAAGAACATCTAAAGCTAATGTTGGAGAAGGGGGAAGCCGGAATGCTTTGACTTTTTGGTGTATGAATTTATGGCAAACAATGTAGTATGTGTCTTTTTCATTTCTTCTTTATAGAAATACTTAGAAAATGTAATTTAATGTTAGAAATCCTATACTTGAAAGAAGCCTCAATTATCAGTGGTTCTATGAAACAAAGTTAAAAACAAACATGGAAGGTGTAAAAAAGATTTGTGTTTGAGTAGCTTGCGACTGATTGCGTCCTGATTAAGTGAAAATTCTTTGATATTGTCACCTTACATTTTGTTAAATAACTATTGCTTTTGAAAAGACTATAGTGTGTGGTTTAGGAGTTAGTTAATAGTGTCTACATTTTTTTAAGTTTCATATATAAAGTATTTATATATTGTAAGAAATTGCAGTAGGACCATTTTCGATTAGTCAGTGTTTTCAGGCCTTGAAATAAATCTTGAACATGTGAAAAAAAAAACCAAAAACCTAAGTATCTAAATGAGAGCTTAATTGATAAGGAGTGTATGTAGCATAAGGGATGCCTTCGAGTTGACTTAGGCTAAATTGACAGAGGAGCAAGCATCTGGATGGAAAATTCTGACAATCCATCCATTTGGAGGTCTCTTTACCTCAAAGAACTGGCATGTTGAATCCATCCCACTTGAATTAACTGATCATTCCATTTTTTGGCAGAGCAGAATAACAGTTTATGGCATTTGTATGATGGTTTTTATTTTCCAGTGTGTTTTCACATCTATTATGTCTTTGGATCCTCACCTCATTTTACATGTAGAGAAAAGAGATTCAGAGTGGCTTGGCTAATAAGGTTCTGGAACTAGTTAGTATCAGATCCAGAATCATGTGCTGGATAATATCGTCACTCCTACAACAGTGGAACATTTTCATTTCACACGTAACTTAAAAAGTATACTCTGAACTTTTAAAATATGAACACATAAGGGCAGCCAACCTTAAGCTTATGTAGAACTTCTTACCACCCCCAGCAAAGTTCACATAATCAGGCACACTTTGTGGTACAGTTTTATGGTTTTTGTCTCTAATAACAAACCTCTGGCACTACCAGAGCCTCAAGTGTCATCTGAGTCATCAAATCAAGAGTTCTTTTTTTTTTTTTTTCTGGCGGTACGTGGGCCTCTCACTGCTGTGGCCTCTCCTGTTGCGGAGCACAGGCTCGGGACGCGCAGGCTCAGTGGCCATGGCTCACGGG
>NW_006786541.1:1247032-1281496 GCF_000442215.2 Lipotes vexillifer
GTGTCCCCTGCATCGGCAGGCGGACTCTCAACCACTGCGCCACCAGGGAAGCCCAAAATCAAGAGTTCTTTATGCACACTCTAGGAGTTTTGATTCTAAGACCAAGCCCCTGTGGATGAACAACATCTCTTGAACATCTGTCATTCATATACGGTACTTATGTTATTTGTCAAGTAAAATAGAATATTCAGTTATTCAGAACAGCAAGTATTTTGTTGTTAGTGGGTAGGAGTATAAAACCTGAGCGGTGACAGGGACAGGAGAGCCATCTAGTTGTGTCTTTTCATTTTAAAAATGAGGAAATCAAGGCCCAGGAAAGTGAAGTGACTCGATCCAGACGTGTGCTGTTTAACAGCAGACTTAAGTTCCCTACCTTTCAGCCTGGTGCCTGTTCACCATGACTTCATGCCAGCAATGTGAACCTGACATTTTGTCACCCAACCTCATGGAGGGCGATAGAGGCCTTCCCACCGAGACCTCCGTCCCTCTCACAGTGATTGTGTGCACAGATAAAACCACTGTATAATTATAGTTTGTTTGAAAGCATGAGACTTAGAGAAACAATTTATTATCAAAATATTTGAATTAATTATAGATGCATCAGTATTCTTGTTCGACTCCTCTGTACTGAAGCATGTTTAATAATTTGTAAATTCACTAGAAGTTAATATCATACACTATTTGCTTTATTGGTAAGGCTCCTGGAACCACAAATATCACACATTTAAAATAATGATAGCAAATATGTAATGAGAACTTCCCGTATACAAGCTTTTTTTTTTTTTTTTTTTGACTGTGTTGGGTCTTCATTGCTGCACGTGGGCTTTCTCTAGTTGCGGCGAGCAGGGGCTACTCTTCGTTGTGGTGTGCGGACTTCTCATCGCAGCAGCTTCCCTTGTTGCGCAGCACAGGCTCTAGGCGCGCTGGCTTCAGTAGTTGCAGCATGCGGGCTCAGTAGTTGGCAACACGCAGGCCCTAGAGCACACAGGCTTCAGTAGTTGCCACGTGTGGGCTCAGTAGTTTTAGCACGCGGGCTCTAGGGAGCATGGGCTTCAGTAGTAGTTGTGCTGTGTAGGCTCAGTGTGGCTCATGGGCTCTGCAGCGCAGGCTCAGTAGTTGTGGCATACGGGCTTAGTTGCTCTGCGGCATATGGGATCTTCCTAGACCAGGGCTCGAACCTGTGTCCCCTGCATTGGCAGGCGGATTCTTAACCACTGCACCACCAGGGAAGTCCCTCTACAAGCATTTTGATTACATTTTCCCGTTTAATTCTGTCGAGTACCCTATGAAGCTGATACTACTCTGATCTCATTTTGTAGACAAGGAGGCTCCACCCTCTCTAAATGGTGGAGTTTTCATTTGTCAACATGGTCTGACTCCAGAACCTGCATTTTCAAATTTGCTATTTAGCCAACTCAGTTATATTTCAAAAAGAAGTTCATGAAGTCATGCTGTTCAGTTTCTCTGATAACTACAAAATGAACTGCAAGTTAAAAATATAATAAATGCCTCAACATTTTCTGCTAAGAACTTCCGGATTTGGTAACCAGGTAACGCCAGGACAGATGCCCTCCCAAATTAGTTTAAGAGGGCTCTCCAAGGGTGCTGACCACCCACAAACATCTTTTAGAAGGACTCCTGGGCATGAAACTTCTCTACCAAGTTCTGTACTGCTAAAGAAATGTCTAAGCGCACATAAGAAGTCTATATAAGGACCTTTTTTATAATCTTGACACTTGTTTTAGAAGATAATGAAGACATACAGTTAAAAAGATAAGCAGTGTGGAAATAATTTTTAAACTAGGTCTTAAAGCCCAATTTATGTTTTCATCTGTTTCTAAGTTAGGAAGAGGGTAGTAAAGTTCTATATATTTTTTCCTGCTTTATTCATTCTCTAGGTGTCATCACCCAAATTTTACCTGCTCATTGCTGAAGAGTCAGTGGGAAGCATCATGGCCCAGGCAGGCTGCCCATCTCAGGTGAGAATATTAGAATAATTAGCTTTTGATTTTGAAACCACACCAATTTAATAAGGAAGCACCCACAAAGAGCTGAAGCAACCTCCCCGTGTCCCTTTCACAGCTCCATTTTCCCTGAGCTTACCACCAGCCCTTTCAATAAACATGAACTTATGAAAGAAAAAGCTACATAAAATTTTATACTTCTCAAATTCTGGTTTTCTTTTTAAGTTGCAAACTCAAGCCTGATCGTAGTGCACTCCAACCAAAAGACCTCCTCAGGCAAGAAACACATTATGGGAAGCTATTTATAAGGTTTAAATTATCCATATTAACATACTTAAGATTCACCAGTGCGGTTTCTAGATGCCAGATCCAATCCACAGTGACGCCTCAGCATTTGGGTATATAGTTGACTACTGCATAGACTTTCTCAAGAGAAAAATGTGGGGTGAAAACCACAGGGCTGGAAGACCCCTGGAGGAATTAACTAATCAATCCCCCTGCCTCTGGCAGGACCAAAAGCAAAACCCATTTAGGTATCAACACAGGCCTATATGCCTGTTCTGTTTGCAAAACCTGATTGGTTCCATTTTTTTCCATTTTTTAAGTGAAAGCTGTAGGCAAAGTATAACAGAAAAAAATTACATAGTATATATAGACACACATGTATACAGCCAACCCTTGATCATGTATACAGCATTTATTGGAATTCTCCTGTATTAAAAAGACAGCATTAGGCCCAGAGAGTTAACCCAGTGTAGGTAAAAATATAGTGTATGCTCACGGGAGTTTACAGTTTGGTTAGGAAGACATGACATACATCATGACAGTGCTGGATTGTGTTGACATAAGTAATAGAGACCTAATATGTACCAGCATAGACACTTCTAATCACATTTACTTGGACTTCTAGTTCTTTTATACTTTCATGTCCTGGGAATTCATTCACAGCATTTTGAAATTACAAAAACTTGATTTTAGGGAGGTTGGAGACATCCAATTTTTCTATCCTGAATTCTTGCCCAGAAATGTATCTCTTCTCTCTATCTCCATCCCACTGCTGGAAATTAATAGTGTCACCAATTGGACTGATGTGAGAGAAGCAGGCAAGCAGGACCAACATTTCCTGTAAGGTTTTTGTTCCTGGCATTCCCCTGGGGTAAGGGGAGGATTTTCAACTGCGGGGGAAATGGTTAATGGTCCCTCACTCCTGTCTCTGCTCAAGTGGGGTCAGTAGGCTCCTACTTGGGTCAGAAACATGGAATTAAACAGAAAGCAGGGTAGAAAAGCCACCTTTCATTAATTCATGCACTCATTCACTGGGCTGTTCTGGGCTAGACTCTGAGGCTACAAAGATGCTTGGCTTTTGTTTGTGAAGGGCTCACAATAGACATATAACCATGATATAATGGCAAAGGGCAATAATAGAGGCAGGTACGAGGTGTACTGGGGGAGTCAGGAGGGAGGAGGATTATATGAGCATGAGATCTGCGGGATGTTTCATAAATATGTAACATTTAAACTGAGTTTTGGAGGATAGCGGATTTCATCAATTGGAGAAGGTGCAAGAACCTTTCTAGGCAGAAGGAACACTGTATGTGCCAAGTAGTGGCCCTGGAACATGGGGTGGTCAGAGAATGACAACAAGAGGACCTGAGGGGCAGGGGCTGGAACTGCAGTTTGGTGACCACATTCTAAAGGGCCTTTAGAAAGCTTGGTTTGGGAGTTTGGATCTGATCCAGAGAGAAGGATGGGGACAAGGGGTGGCATCAATTAAAGCTCTTAGGCAGGACAGGGGACGGGTCTGGGTTCATGCTTCAGGAAGATCATTCCCGCATCCAGTGTGTGGAGGGAATATTGAGGTGGGAACAGCCCAGAACAGCGAACCTGGCTTGGAGGTCATGGCAGTAGTCCAGGTGAGAGGAGATGAGGGCCGAGCCAAGGTGGAGAGGGAGGGAATGGTCTCAGGAGATGGGTGGCATCATCAGAGATGACAGGATTTAGAGACTGGATCTTGTGGGCAAAGGAGAGAAAAAGCTGGGGAAGTGCTCAGCTTCTCTCCAGATGGATGGAGATAAATGTAATGTGAGAAGAGGAGCAGGTCTGGAAGGGCTGGGTGTAGATCCAAGGAGCTTAGTTGTAGACATGTTGTATTTGTGAGACAGGTAGTTGGTGATGTTTATTTAGTTCAGTTGAAAATATCAGTGTAAGATTGTAATGCTGAGGAGTGACACAGAGGTGGGACAGGACAATTAAACTCTCCATGGATGATGAATGGGGCTTGTAGTTTTGGGAAATGCTGCTGTTGCTGGGGCACTCTCCCTGTCTGCGTCCCCAGAGGTGGTTGTGGGATCATTAGTCTAAGCCCCACTGTGGTTCACGTGGGTCATCACTTCTCCAGTTTTTTTTTTTTTAACCAATATGCCCCTACATCACAGGGGAGACTGGGGTCTGGGGGGCAAGGATAAATTTTCTTTCAAGTGTCTGTTTAATCTGAAAAATGTATTTAGTGTCTGAATTCTGCCATGTAAAATATCCATGTTTGTTTTGATATAAATTATGTTTTAAATGATTTATTAATTAACTTATGCATGTTAGCTGCCCCCTGGCCCCCATACCTGAATCGGTGTACATCCAGGGAGATGCACCATGGTGGCCTCGGGCTGCCGTGGCTTGTGACCACCATGTTCCTTGGTTTGTCAAGCACAGATCTCACTGAGATCTGACCATGACTGTGGTCAGCTCTTCTGTTCAGAAAGAGTCTCCTGGTTCCCACATACTCTAGTATCAGGTTGTGATATTCCAGAATTCCGAAGCCATACCCTCGGGCAGGGTGTGAGCAGATACCGACTTCATAACAAGAAAAAACACAGAGCTGGTCATTTTTTCTTTTTTTCTTCTAAAAAAAAGATTATATGTATTTGCCCTTTTTAAAAAATTACAAAGATAGGACACAAAGGAAAAAACTGAGCAATACATGAGGGCATCAAATATCAAATATATTTCTATTTTCCTTCTAGTACGCGCCCCTCCCCCCCCCCCCCCCCCCCTTATTGCCTTGCTACTCAGAGTAAGGGCAAGTGATCGGAAGCACCAGCCTCACCTGGGAGCTTGTTAGAAAGTGTTTCAGGCACCACCCTGGCCTCCTGAATCAGAATTTGCATTTTAAGGTTCCCCAGGTGAATCTTTTGCACATTGAAGTTTGAAGAGTGAGCTTTTTGTGGCTCGAGGAGAAGGGAAAGTTTATTTCCTCTCCTTTCACCCAGGAAGGTCTGGATTTTGAATCCCCAAATGCTGTCGCAGGAGGAGGTTAACCTGCTATAGAGCATCATCTCTGCTCTACATGGGATTGGTCCCCCCTGGGGACTCAAGGAGTCACCGGCCAGCCTGGCTGTTGAAAGTCCCCATCCATTCCTTCAGCTCAGATTTTCCAGAAAACATAAACGAAACAAACTAGAAGGAATAATCCCCAAGTTGTGCTTCCTGGTGAACCCCTCGGCTGTTCACACCCATTTGTACAGAATCCAGCTCTCCTGTTGTTACTCGGAAGCCACTGGGAAAGGTGGAAGAGCAGCTTCTTGTGAGAAATCACCGAGTCATGGGTACCATCGCCACTGCTGGGGAGCTTGTGGTTAGGTTGCTGGTAGAGGTCTTTCATCGGGGCCTAGTGTGAGGAGATTAAAGCAGAGATGTCGTAGAGAAGATACCTAAATAAGTTCACTACATAATTTTACAAACTGGACACTGCACTTCTGTGGAGGGAACCGAGTTTATGTACTGTTGTGCTATTGGCATGGCTGCAGGGCACCTGGGTTGTAAAGATTCGAGTCAGCCCTTCAGGGCTCCGACATGGTGTGGTTGATTCTGCTCATTGCATCAGTGGTAGATCCTGAGATCAGGCACAGTAGTCCACCTTTCTCCTTTGTGTGGCGTGATGGCTACCGCAGAAGCTGAAATATGCTGGATGATCTAATTGTACAGGGTTAAGCCATGATTACAGCCACCGTGGCTCGTTCCTTTGGAGATGCGGAAGGTGTAATTGAAGGGATCTGGTAGTAGTAAAACATGTATGAAATTGCTAAGAGGATGATGGACACATTTATTGACTCATTCAGCAGGTAAATTGAGCACAGAACAGGCCAGACTTTTTCAACGTTTTAAAGCTTGTGCTTTATTTTGATGTACCTAAAATGCCCTTCCTTCACTGCCAGGATTATGAGACACTCCTTATTCCCTCCCCCTCACCTCCACCGTCTCCATTGAAAATCAGTATCTTCTGTATGTTCTCACCAGGTGAGATAATTTTTTTTTTGGACTTCAGTTTCCATGCTATGAAAATAATGGTGTGTTTTCATTTTTCAACTATACAAACATAATACTGGATATGTTTTCTCAAATTACTTATGGTCTTCTGTTCCACCTGGGGGGTTTGATCTACCCACTTAGGGATTCTCTCTGCAGAGAGAGTCACTATGCTAGGAACTGAGTGCAGGTGAACTTCTGAAAATAATTATCTTGTAAAGATCATGCCAGAGATCTCAGAAAAAAACAAGAGGGCAGCTTCTTCCCATAGATAAAGAAGACAAGGTAAAGGAGAGGGCAGACAGTAACATTTTGGGTTATAATTGGTCTTTCTCAAATATGCTTTCTTCTATATCCCTTCACATATGATTCTGGGAAGGCATTTTGGCTGTTTTTAAGTTATAATTTCAGCCATGCTTGCCAATATCTCAAAATTTAAAAATAAGGAACCAACTTATTTTTCCCATTGGAAGTTAGTTTTAAAAGGCCTGGGAGATGCCCTCTCAGACAATAAAATTACTACTGAAGTGTGAATGATTTATCGAGGTCTTTCTTAAAAGTAAATTCTTTTTTTTTTTAATTAATTAATTTAATTTTATTTATTTTTGGCTGAGTGGGGGCTACTCTTCATTGCGGTACACGGGCTTCTCATTGCGGTGGTCTCTCCTGTTGCGGAGCACGGGCTCTAGGCGCATGGGCTTCAGTAGTTGCAGCGTGCAGGCTCAGTAGTTGTGGCTCACAGACTCTAGAGCACAGGCTCAGCAGTTGTGGCACCCAGGCTTAGCTGCTCTGCGGCATGTGGGATCTTCCCGGACCAGGGCTCGAACCGTGCCCGCTGCATTAGCATGTGGATTCTCAACCACTGCACCACCAGGGAAGCCCTCTTAAAGTAAATTCTAATGTGGGAGGAGGGAAAGAACATGAGAGCTTTGTGTATCTGAAAAAAGAAAATGGAAAAGGCACAGATAGAGACATAGGATGTGGAAGATAGATGTGGCTAGGGTAACAGTTACTCTGCAGGAGTTTTAGTGTCTTGATGTCCCTGATATCACCTTTTCATGCATAGGTAGTGAAGGGCCAACATGATGCTTCTACTCAGTATCCCAATGTAGCATCTGACATACAGCAGATGTTCAATAAATTTGAATGAATCAATTAATTCTTAAAAATATTACTTGGTATCTTCTCTAACTCTTGTTACCTGTCACAAGGGAAATAATACTCAGTGGGCAGATGGCTTGTAACATCCCAGGGGCTTCATCTGATATACAGGGTTCATCGGGGCATCTTAAGAGAACTTTACAGAAAAAGATAATTTTCACAAAATATCTGTAAGACACATAGAACAAATGTCAGAAGCCCAGTGTTAGCTTTGCTACGACTACCCCTGTGAAATTCTCCGTGTCTCAGCTCTTCATCTCTAAAAAAGTAGTAATGAGTATTTCACAGAGTTGTCATGAGGATTGAGATATGTAGGGTATGAGACAAAGGGTATGAGACAAATATTAAAAAAATATACAGTTACCACAAAGTTATTCATGATAGGTGTAAAATTAAGTGGGGATCTGAGTTCCCTGCCAGTTTAAATTCCTTTGGAGTAATGATTTTTAGGCCTGTGGGTTCTTGGACAAGTGGTATATTTCAGAAGCTTGGAGTGGTCCTTTATGGAGACATTGCCTCTTTCTCAGCCAGAGTGGAAATGTTGGTTTTTGATCAGCATGCTTAGAAATGTGACTCAAACCAGGGGTATAACTCAGAGGCACTAGAAACTCATCAGGGACGATCCTTGGGTTTAAGGCAGATGTTATAACAGTGGTTTCAGGAGCCACAGGCTTTTTTTAGGGCTTGACCTGGTGGTCTTAAAGCTGAGTATTCAAATATCTATTTGGACCACAGGCTTATTAGAGGCAAAGTATTGTAACTTTTTCTTGGTAGATGCACAACTTCTAGCCAAGGCCTCCTAGTAGCTCGTAGATATTTGCCGGGTGAATGAATGAAAGCCCAAATGAAGGCCAACCGGAGACATGAGCTAGAAAGGCTAAGATTGCAGATAGGGACCTAATGCAGAGAGAGGGACCTGGTGATGGATGGAGACCAAGTCGCTGGGTCACATACAAAAAGCAGTGCAAAAGGTAGGTCAGAACAAAAGTCACATCCCGGTCATTTCGCATAGAGGTTTTTGGATTGGTGGTGCCCCAAACTCCACATTCTATAGGGCAACTGCAGGTTTTCTTGGAGGGCCTCCCCACGGGTAGCTTGGTCCTGGCCTCAGAGCATCCTGGGTCACTATGGGGAGTTGACTTGAGTCATCTTTGGTGCCAAGGTTTCCTAGTCTGACTTGTGCAACTGCCTGCTTCCTGTGAGAGTGAGGGCAGAAAGCCTTGGATGCCTGGGATCACGTGTGTGTGAGTCATCTTTGGGCTACAGTCAGTTGTTTCTTTGCATTGGAACTATTGCAGAATGATTTTGATCATGTCCTTAGTGGTGGTTCTTCTTAAAATCTTTCTCCTCTTAAGAATCATCTACTGGCCCTGGAAGCAAACGCTCATGACCTGGCCTCACAGGGCTAGGAGAGAGATGTGATGAGAAAGACAACTTCTGTTCTCTGAAAAGCAGCTTGTTTTTCAGAGTTGCTACGTAGGCATTTTACAGTGTGATAACCCTCCTCACACCAAGAGTCTGGACATTTTGATAAGGACTTGAGTTTAGGATTCCTGCCATCAGTCCCTGCTTTTCTTTTCCCAGGGCACCTTTTAAAATAACTACCTAGGGCTTCCCTGGTGGCACAGTGGTTAAGAACCCACCCGCCAATGCAGGGGACAGAGGTTCAAGCCCTGGTCCGGGAAGATCCCACATGCTGCAGAGCAGCTAAGCCCACGAGCCACAACTACTGAGCCTGCGAGCCACAACTACTGAAGCCCGTGTGCCTAGAGCCCGTGCTCTGCAACAAGAGAAGCCACCGCAATGAGAAGCCTACGCACTACAACGAAGAGTAGCTCCCACTCGCCACAACTAGAGAAGGCCCACACACAGCAATGAAGACCCGACGCAGCCAAAAATAAATAAATTAAATAAATAAATTAAAAAAAAAAAAAAGCTACCTAGAGTTAAGCCCATGAAAAATTAGTGACCTCTGCCCCTACCACCTTATAATAAGGTGCTTGGTACCCTGCTCTCTGTCTTCTCCCTCAGGACTTGGGAGGGAGGAAGACTGCCCTTGCCCCTGACTCATTGCGGCCCCTGGCTTCTGGAATCTGAAATAATAAATCCTGTGACTGCTTCCTTTCTGTGGATGTATTGAAACTGTGCTTTCACTCAAAACGACCCCATGGGTTTCACTTCCCCAAAGTGAGAGCTGGATGCTGAGGGAGCTGCCTGCCACCCACGCATAGGTAACTTGTGTCCCCTCACTCAGCAGGTCACAAGCTGCATATTCTTAATTCAATACACCTGCTCCAGCTTCTCAACACAAGAGGTGACCCCAGACTCGGAAGCATTTGTTTATTCATCCTTAAGGACTCTTTATTATGGAGAATGTGACCCTCTTTGTACTCACCAAATGAATCCAACAATTATCAACTCTTATGTGCTGCCCTCCCTCTACTCTTTGATGTAAATCCAGACAAAATATTTCATAGGCTGGGGGTTCAAAATTATTATCATCACCACCACTGCCGCCACCATTCCCATCATTATCATCACAGCTTCCTTTGAGAATCTGATAAAAGCTATTTACTTTCTTCACCAGAAAAATGCACCCACATACCTGCACCCCAAAGTCTGCATTCTATTACAGGGGGTTCACAAAATGCCTGAAACCCTGCCAAAGGCTCCGTATTAAGGAACCCTGCTTTGGGAAATCTTCCAGGACATCAGTAAGGGGTTCAGATGGAACCCACACCCTTGGGATATTGCCCCCCAGTGGAGTAAGGAAGAACTGACACACTTGGTCTAAGAACATGCCTCCCTTGGCCTTCTACCTACCTATTCCCATCTTCGGAGGCAAAGAGAAGAGTGCTTAAGAATGTGGGCATCTTGAGGAAGCTAGGAAAGACAAGGAAATGTATTCTTCTCTAGGCTTCTAAAAAGGGACCCCGTCCTGCTGACATTTGACTTTAGCTCTGTGACATTCATTTGAGATCTCTGACCTCCAGAACTGCAATGTATAAAATTCTGTTGTTTTAAGCCACTAAATTTGTGGCAACTTGTTATAGTAGCCACAGATAACTGACATCTATGCCTATCAAGTCCAGTCCATCTCTCATCCCTACCCTGCTGCTATCAGTGACCATATTTCCTACTTTCTGCTTCTTGTGTATATATATTTTTAATAAACAAATACATATATGTCTAAAAAAAAAAAGAAAGAAAGAAACCCTGCATTGGGCTGAAGTGGTCAGCTCTGGTCTTTATCCTTGGACCCCCATCAGGCAACAAGACTGTTGATTAACAAAAGAGCCATGTGATGTTCGGTTGCAGAGTGGGGAAGTGTAGGTCCTTGCTAAGATGAGTTGAAGTCCATCCTGATTCGTTACTTTAGACCATATCTGAGGTGTCACATTAGTATAAAGCACAAATTATTATATTCAGTGAAGGTGGAAGTAGCTCAAAACCTTTAAAAAGTTGGGCTTCCCTGGTGGCGCAGTGGTTGAGAGTCCGCCTGCCGATGCAGGGGACACGGGTTCGTGCCCCGGTCCGGGAAGATACCACATGCCGTGGAGCGGCTGGGCCCGTGAGCCATGGCCGCTGAGCCTGCGCGTCCGGAGCCTGTGCTCCGCAACGGGAGAGGCCACGACAGTGAGAGGCCCGCGTACCGCAAAAAAAAAAAACCTTTAAAAAGTAATACTTATGAATATGTAATAAAAAGTTAGTCTGGGTTTATTGAAGTAGCAAATACTTCCAATGAATATTAATGAGGGAATATGAGACAAAAAGATAGTGCATTATAATACCAATTCACTAAAATGGAAAAAGATAAATTTTAACAAAAATGATTAAAATAATTGATGCTAATATAATTTTTATGTGTCCCAAATTTTTAAGGGACAAGAAATTGCTTTGGAATTCAAGGTCAGCAGATTACATGTTTAAATGCCAGCTCAGCTACAACTGTGCCACTACTAACTTTCACTACGTATTGAAAAATCTATGTGGGGTGTATTTCGATTTCCTAATTTTGCTCTTTTTAAGAGAGAAAAGTTAAAAGGCGAATCCATCACCAGGCTGGTATTTAAGCTCATAATCAAGATAACCGGCATAACATTTAAGATACAAGCTGCTGAAAATAATTGATTATCTCATGTACAGTCAATCTCATTAACATATGGCAAAGATTACAGCATAAATATGAGAGTCAGCATAAATCCACTTGCTTGAAAGTACTAAAAATTATATTATTAGGTAACCAAACAGATATCTTCTTAACAAGGCCGGGGAATGATTTCCTCCCACTTTTGCCCGCTACCTTCTCTTCTGCAAACCCCATCTCTTCTGCAAACCCCATCTCTTCTAATTCCTCTGCCGTGATGGTCACTCCTTATTACTAAGTGTTCTCCTTAGCCATTTAGAAGGATAGAGATGGCCATCATTCACTTGGCTATCATTGGCTGGATGATTATTCCGTGGGTGGCTTCGCCAGGGGGATCTGAGCTCACCTTTTGAGATCTTTACTCATTTTCTGTCACTCTGCCGTCTTCAGCTGACTTGATTTGATTGGATTGAGATTAAGCATGCTAACTTCTGACTTGACTGAATATATATAGAGAGAGAGAGGAAGAGGAGAGGGAGGGAATGAGTGTGTGTGTGTGTACACTCTCTCACAATTTTTTTTTCCCCTCTGTATGAGCTTAGACTTGCCTTAAGAAAATAATGCATATCCAGCGTTTCTAAGTATGTGAAATAGAGGGCTTTTCAGGCTATCTTTAGTCTGCCATCTTTCCCAAACTACAAGTTTGACCCAGTCTCTTTCTTTCCCTGCTTGGCCTTGTCCATTGCTGACTCTATCCTCAGGTTCCACATCATGGTTTCTAGAAGGTTCTAGGCTTCCACATCATGGTACCAACATGTTTCAGAAATTCAGGGTATTGGTATCCAGAAGGAGGGAGAGTGTGCTGGACAGCAAACAACACGTGTCCGTTTGACTTTCCTTTTTGCTCTTACCTGGACAGCTGTTTAATGAAATGTGTCCAGGCGCTTGTTATGTCACAATCTGGGGTCTTGCAATGGTGCAGTCATCAAATGGGGGGCAGGAAAAGGATATGAAATATCTTTAGGTGGAGGCAGATAAAAGTGCATCATAATGTTCTTTAGGTGAGGAATAAGTCTATTAAAAGTTATAAAAGCCTAAAAGTCAAGGTAGAATCCAGAGCGTTTATAACGTCAGCAATCGATGAGACTAATACTACCATAAATAATAACAATAACGTAGTTGTATAGCAATTTACCTTTTAAAGGACACTGTTACATTCATTTACATTTAATGGTATATGTAAGGCTGGTATAAATTTCATTACTAGTAGCCGAATCCCCACAAACATACCAGATAACCCAGTGATTTGTAGAAGTAACAGCTTGTTCTAAAATTAAAATGTTATTTTACTATGGAAGTAAATATGTGCTCAAATGATAACACATTAGCTACTCAAAGTTTTATGTGTAAAGATATTTATAATGGCAAAAAATGGAAGCTACATGAATATTGAACAGTAATAGAACAGTTAAATAAATCATGGTGTATCTATGCATTATTAATAGATGATTTTAAAATGCTGCCCTCAAAGAATGTCTAATGATGGGAAAAGTTCATTACATGTGATAAAAACAATGAAAAAATCTGAACAAACAGATATTCAGTATGTTTCTAATGTAATTAAAAATAAACACATAGGGGTGAAACATACACACAAGCATAGGAGCAATATTCAAAATATATAACAACTGTTAAGGCAGGAACTAGCCAATCAGAATGGTCACCTTCTCTTCTCAGTTGGTCTGGTCATGCCAGCCAGTGATTACTGCAGAGTATCTAGTCTCAAAAAAGTAAGTGTTACAGTAATGGAAGCTGATGTTCTTCTTTTTGTCTTTAAAACGTTTCTATACCTTTTTCTGTTTTCTAAATTCTGTACCACAAGGATGTATTGCTCATAATAAGAATTAATAGAGAAGAATACAATGCCTTACTATTCCTTTTGGAGAAAACTACTTATAATTTCTCAGAATTTTACAATGCCTTTTACATTCCTCCTTGTTTCTGTGGTCCCTTCCCCACCCTCCAGTGCATTGTCACCCTCAGTCCATGCAATTCACAGAAAATACCAGAAATGGGTCAAAAGATGTGCTCTTTGAAATGCCCAATGAAACTAATCAACTAACTAAATCAACACCATAAAAGAGAGAGGTCTATTGTCTTAATGATTATTGGTGTAAAACGACGGATGTGACCAATTACGTTTTTGGTGGAGGAGTCATACTGGCTGCTTACCTATTGACGATTAAATTTTTTTTCTCTATCAACAGAGGAAAATAATTACAACCTTTATTTAACTTTCATTATGCACCAGGCACCATTCTAAGCACTTTCCTTAGATGATCTTTCATCCTCACAGCCACCCTATCAAGTAGGTGCCATTATCGTCTTCATTTTATAGATGAGGCCAAGAGAGGTCAAGTAATTTGTGCAAGGTCACACAGTGAGCAGTGGTGGAGTTGAGGTTTGATCCGAGAGCATCTGACGCCATAGCTTGGCTCTTAACCAGTTCAATAACCTGTGCCAGTGTTTCATGTATGAGTGCAAAAGTCAGCTTGACTCCAAAAATAAAAGAGTGCATATACACTATACTTTCATACACACCCATCCCAGAGGAACATAGTTGGTGCTTAATAAATGATGCATAAGGATACTTATTATTATTGAACCTGTTGGCATTTGAAAATGCCAACAATGCTAACAACGTAGGGCATAGGGCCTCTGATCTGTAGGGGCTGGCTTGCTCCCTGTTCTATGCAGTGACAGCTATGATCTTATGCCTCAGTTTTCTTTCTCATTAAATGGAGATAGTAATGATACCCACCTTTCAGGCTGTGTAGTCTAAGCCAGCTAAACATAAAAAGCCCTTAGATCAAAGCCTAGCACAAAGTAAGAACTCAGTAAGTGTGAGTTGTTACTATGTTTTGTTGTAATTTTTCACTTAAGGGACAAAATATCTGCCTAGGAGGGAGCTACTTAGGGAGGTTTGAGCTACTTGATCAGCAAGGCTCCCATGACATAGACAGGCCTGGCACAGACACTTAGACTATAAAGGTCAACAAAGAACATTCAGTCATTATCTTTTTTTCTAGGCCTAATACTTATTTGCACTGCATGTTCCAGATTTCCCCCCACCCCACCCCGAACAACCTCCTTCTGAAGACCCTGCTTTGCTCTGTAGTTTGATGAAGACTTTCCCTAATCAATTTTGCGTACACTGCCCTTATGATGTTGATTTAAGATTAGCTTAGAGTGAATTTCAGCCGGCATGGATTTCAGCCGTTGACTGTAAGTTCATTCATAATATGGCTGAAGTGAAGAGAATTTTGTCCAGTGGTTAGATGTTAAGAGACTGTGGGGCTAATGGGGTATTAACTGAGCAGTGAGCACCTAATTAGGAATCACAGAGGGATTGTGCTGGCAGCCTGGGTAGTGAAGGTGTCCAGTGAAGGCTGACTTGTGGGTTTTGGGAAAAGACTAACTAAGCTTGGCCATTTCTGCACTTTTCTAGCAGCCCAGAGGGCCTTGTCCTTCCAAATTTTCTGAGCAAATGGTAGCTGCTGGGACAGAAATCCTGATTTGTGGCAGTTGAATGGACGGTAAGAGAAAGCTCTTAACCTTCCAGAGGATGAAGAAGACAAGCAGTTGATTTCTGGGGCAGGCAATCTCTAAACGATTGTGCACACCCTGATAATTTGGGGAGCTGCTAACATTTTTGGAAATGGGAATATATTTGAAATTCTAACATACAATTTCTAGCTATTTCCAACCTCCCATATGTGAATCGCCAAAAGTGAATTCTGAGAGCAGTAGTGGGAAAATACTGCCTGGGGATAAAGAAAAGTTACTGCAGGAGTCTGGTTTCTATATTAATTTATTTCACAATAACCGCAAATTCCTTTCCCCAGGGGAGTATTTGACACAGTAATTGCACTAGGGAACAGTCACTGTTTCATTTTTCCCTCTTTTTTAAACTTTCTTTGTAAAGCAAAGTATTATAAATCTTCCTGAAAGAGCCACTTAAACACGATATGTGGGCTGTGTGATATGTGTTTTATGTGTATAGATGTATTTATATAATTAATATTATATGTGTATGTTATGTATATTCATTCATTCATTTATTGTTGGATCTCAGAATCACATTATGACTGATCAAAAGAGAAAATTAGAAATACATGAGATTGAGACACTGTGAAACATATCTTTACAGATTGGGAGTGAATAAGAGAACACATGCCATCTACATGTTATGGATTCTGAGCAAAAACCATAGGCCTGAGTTCAACTAGCATTGCCATTACCAAATCAAACTTGGGTCCGCGTGCCCACGTGCAGTAAAGCCAGTCTACTGACACCAGGCTGTGGTGAAGGAAAGTGCAGCGTTTATTGCAGGTGCCAAGCAAGGAGTCCAGGGCAGCTAGTGCTTAAAAGTCCTGAACTCCCTGAAGGCTTTCAGGGAAAGGTTTATAAGGACAGAGTGAGGGAGGGGGTTTGTAGGGTATGTGATCAGCTTGTGGACCTTCTTCTGATTGGTTGGTGGTGAGGTAATTGGGAGTCAGCATCATCAACCTTCTGGTTCCAGCTGGTCTGGGATCTACGTGCTTGTGGGCAGCAGACAGTTAATTACTTCCACCTGGTGGGGGTTTCAGTCTGCAAAACAGCTCAAAGGATGTGGCTCAGAAGATTATCTCTAGCCCTAGAGGAGGAGCTAAAGGTCCTTGACTTTGTTTAACTTTGTTAAACTATTATTGTTTTGTCTTACTGGACTGTTTTCCTTTCTTTCTGCATTTTCTCACTTCTCTGATTAAATTTATTCTTTGACTAAAGTTTTTCTACAGACAAAGGCAGGCAGAGGACATGGGGAGGAGTCCTGTTCTGGGAATGCCCCATAGGGTCCTGCTTAGTTACATTGCCTCTGACCAAGTGAGAATGATTTTATTACTTACAATGGTTTTAAAAATGTAAATTGTATTTATAATACAAATTGTAAGCAGTGAATTCCAGTGAATGTGATGGTTTTAATAGTTGATGCATATCCAATTTAAAACACTGTGCTTTGAGATAGAGGGATTTAAGAGGTGTATCATTCTGTATTCTAGCTTCAGTTGGGACCAGGCCTCTGGAATCCTTTGGCAATTCAGCAGCCTCCCTGTTCCAAGCACCTTCTCGCCCTCCTCTGGGTCTTTGTACTAGCAAACTACCCTTGTAACTTATGGGAAACCTCTAATTGACTCAGCTGCTCCAAGGTTTGGGGGCTTAATCTGCTGTCCCTCCCAGGACCATTTATAACTGAAAAGACAAGACAAATGAGAGCCATAGATGCCGCTGTTAGAAGGAGGATGGACTTTTGGGCATGAGGAGCATGTATTTCAGGCGCACCTCAATCATTATCATGAACAAAGCGTGCACATAACACACATACACACCATGTTCTGCAAGGAAAACAGAGCCGTTTACCAAAAATAAATAAATAAAAGCATTACAAAAACAAAGTAAGAGAGGGAATCAAAGGCAGTGGGAAAATAAGAAGAGAAAAATAAGTTGATTCTAAGGAGATTAACATTTCAAACAGATGTTAAATCCTTTATTCTTACTATTATTTTCATTATTATAAAGATGATATAACACTATAGGAAGTGGGGAAATTGACAAGAATTGTTCCCATAATCCTTTCCCCGATACGGAAGTTGCCGTTTTAAAAACTTTTTTGTTTCAACAATCTGATTATATAGACTAAGAAACTCTTATTTAGGAAAGTTAACTTGCTCATGATGACACAGCTCATACAGAACTCCTCAAGACCTACAAAGAGGACACCCATCTGAGAAGGCTGATAAATTATATTGGAGTATTCTCTACTGATTTTTAAGTGCCATCAAGTTATGCCAGCCTGTGTCTAATAAAGACTCTATGATCAGTAAATTCCACTGGGCTTACTTTAGGAATGACAGCTCTTCCCGGACATCTCTGAAGCTCTAGAACAAATTATAAAAGCAGAACTGGGCCAGACTCCAGGATTCCAATCTCTAAGCCCAGCCCTTCCCCTACTGCACTCTGCTACTTTGTTGAATTTTTAAGTCTAGAATGGGTCCTGTTAATAGTTTTCTCTGAATGATTTATTCTCTTAGATGAGGATGACAACTTCTTTTCATGTGAAAATAAATTTAGGTTGTGAAAGAAAAGAAACAGCTCCATGAGGCAGTTGGTATTATGGCCCTTTGATTGTAGTTGAGGAAACCAAGGCCCAGAATATTGAGTGGAGAGGTTGAGTCAGTCCCTATTACAGGACTATGAACCTCCCAAGCCCGTGCTCTCAAACACTACACCAAGGGTAGAAAACAAGAGAGAGTTGTGCTACTGCTCCTCAATTCTTTGTTTTGCCAGATGTTGCTAATTAATCACAATAGTCTTCTCTTGAGTCCAGACTCAACCTCAGACTCCTTTGCAACGCAGGACTCTAGGCAATCACCACCAACCAATGGGAATTGATATAACGTGAGACCTATTGGCCAACCTGGCATGGCGGTATATTTCTTCCCTGAACTAGGCTCATTCAGTGGGTAGAGCGCTGAAAGCTTGCCTGTACCGCTTATGTGAGTCTGTGAGCAAGTCCCTTAAACTTTCAGAGCTTCATTCTCTACATTATGGAGTTGAGGGAACAATACTATCGCCTTGATGGATAGGATTGATGTGAGGCACACAAATGAGAAAATACATGTAAAAGCACTTGGGGAACTTTTCAAATGTAAGGATGATCATAATAATTAATTTTACAGATGAGAAAAACTGGTTTTACTTACAGAATTCATCACCCCTTTAGGTATTTTTTTTTAACCTGCTTTTTAAAAATATTTATTTATTTATTTATTTTTGGCTGTGTCAGGTCTTCGTTGTTGCACGCGGGCTTCCGCTAGTGGCGGGGAGCTGGGGCTACTCTTTGTTGCGGTGCGCGGGCTTCTCATTGCGGTGGCATTTGTTGTTGCGGAGCACGGGCTCTAGGCGCACGGGCTTCAGTAGTTGTGGCTTGCAGGCTCTAGAGCACAGGCTCAATAGCTGTGGCGCATGGGCTTAGTTGCTCCGCGGCATGTGGGATCTTCCCGGACCAGGGATCGAACCCGTGTCCCCTGCATTGGCAGGTGGATTCTTAACCACTGTGCCCCCAAGGAAGTCCCTTTAACCTGCTTTTGAAAACAAAGTTTAACATACTTCCATTGCTAATTATCTCACTGATAGCCTAGACACACAGAAGGGAGGGGGGAAGGTTGCTAAACTGTGCCATGAAGTTCTGCTAATGATTTTTTTTTTCCAGTTTCTCCCTTTCTTACAGTAAGGACATTGCTACCTGCCCTAACACATGAAGTTGCTTTCAACTACTGTGAAGGCAGTCTGGCTTCTAACATCCTTTTCATTTCTTGAGTGGCCTTGACTCCATACCTTCCCCTGCTCACCACCACTGGGAAATTGAGGAGGGGCATGATTTATAAAGGCATGAGCAAGGTGAAAGTGCCACCAAAAAAAAGTGGCCTACCCCAGGGTTAAAATTGTTGGGAAACTGTTCCCACCTGGGCTTGCAGGAGCACAGGAGAGAGTGGTTCCTGGAACCTGGAGAGTATGGCCCCTGGAGAAGGCTGCCAGCCAGGAGCAGGAACTTTGGCAAATGAGTGAATGCAGCCTATGGCACTCTGCGACCCAGCAGAAAGCGAACCAGAACTTGGAAGGCAAGGACGCTGTTGGTGTGGCCCATGTGCTCTGTCTTTTGGGCACAGAGAGATGGAGAAGGCAGAGACTGGGGTGTACAGAAGGCACCCAGGGTGGCAGGAATTCAGGAAGACAAGTGGAGTGGTATTTGGAGGAATGAGATTTATTTGGGGGTATGGCAGAAGATCAAGAGGAGAGGGGGAACAGGACATGTGATCCATAGGTCTTGTTTTAAAGATTTATTTTATTCAAGTATAGTTGATTTACAATGTTGTGTTAATTTCTGCTGTACAGCAAAGTTGAGAAGAGTATCCTCATATTTTGGAGGGGTGCCAGACTGAATCAGTCTCCTGGAGGTGACATAGGGACCCAGTATGAAGCTTTGAAATCAACCATGCATTCTCCTAGGCTCTCTGAGCTCCCTTTTGAAGCAAGTGAAATTGCCAGAAAGCTAAATATCTGTACTGAACTTCCTTAGTTCCTAAGGGAAACGTCTTCCTAGGGCAGTGGCTTAATGCTCTATCCTCAATATTTTTAAAAGAAATATATAACTGAGATATAACACTGTACAAGTTTAAGGTATACAATGTGTTGATTTGATACACTTATATATTGTGAAATTATTACCACCATACATGAGCTAACACCTCCATCACCTCACATAATTACCATTTCTTTCTTATGATGAGAACATTTAAGATCCACTCTCTTAGCAACTTGCAAGTATACAATACAGTATTGTCAACCATAGTCATCCTACTGTACAGTAGGTTCTCAGAACTTCATCTTATAACTGAAAGTTCATACCCTTTGACTAACATCTCCCCATTTCCCCCACCTGCCAACTCCTGATACTACCATTCTACTCTCTGTTTTTATGAGTTAGGTTTTTTAGATTACACATGTACTTGAGAACACACAGTGTTTGACTTTCTTTGTCTGACTTATTTCACTTAGCAGAAAGACCTTAAGGTCCATCCATGTTGTCTCAAATGGCAGGATTTCCTTCTTTCTCATGGCGGAAAAACATTCCGTTGTATATACATACCATATCTTCCTTATCCATTCATCTATTGATGGACACTTAGGTTGTTTCCATACCTTGGCTATTGTGAATCGTGCTGCAATAAACATGAAAGTGCAGATGTCTCTTTGAGATCTTGTTTTTATTTCCCTTGGATATACACCCAGAAGTGAGATTGCTGGATCATGTGACAGTTTTATTTTTAATTTTTTGAGGAACCTCCATACTGTTTTCCATAGCGGCTGTATCAATTAACAATCCACCCACAGTGCACAAGGGTTCCCTTTTCTCCACATCCTTGCCAATGCTTGTTATCTCTTGTCTTTTTGATGATAGCCATTCTAACAGGTATGAGGTGATATCTCATTGTGGTTTTAATTTGCATTTCCCTGGTGATTAGTGATGTTGGGCATTTTTCATATACCTGTTGGCCATTTGTATGTCTTCTTTGGAAATATATCTATTCATTTCCTCTGTCCATTTTTTGGTCAGATTGATTTTTTTTTTTATTGCTGTTGAATTGTATGAGTTCTGTATATATTTTGGATATTAACCCCTTACCAGATACATGATTTGCAAATATTTTCTCCCATCCCATACGTTGCCTTTTCATTTTGTTGATTGTTTCTTTTGTTGTGCAGAACCTTTTTAGTTTGATGTAGTTCTACGATTAATTTTTGCTTTTGTTGCTTGTACTTTTGGTGTCATATCCAAAATGTCATTGCCAATACCCGTGTCAAGGATCTTCCACCTGTGTTTTCTTTGAGGCATTTCATTGTTTCAGGTCTTATGTTTGTCTTTAATCCATTTCAAGTAAATTGTATGAATGGTGCAAGATAGAGGCCTAATTTCATTCTTATGCATGTGGGTATCCAGTTTTCCCAACACCATTTAGTGAAAAGACTGTCCTTTTCCCATTGAGGATTTGTGGCTCCATTGTCAAATATTAGTTGACCATACATGTGAGGGTTTATTTCTGGCTCTCTATTCTGTTCCATTGCTCTATGTGTGTCTTTTTATGCCAGTGCCATACTGTTTTGATTACTATAGCTTTGTAGTATAGTTTGCAATCAGGAAGTGTGATTTTCCACCTTTGTTATTTCTCAGGATTGCTTTGGCTATTCAGGGTCTTTTGTGGTTCCATATGAACTTAGGGTTGTTTTTCGGCACCTGTTGGGATAATCATATGATTTTTTTCCTTTATTATATTAATTTAGGGTTTCACATTTATTGGTTTGCATATGTTGAAACATTCTTGCATTCCTGGAATAAATCCCACTTGATCATGGTGTATGATCCTTTTAATGTACTGTTAAATTCAGTTTGCTAGTATTTTGTTGAGAATTTTTTTTTTAACATCTTTATTGGAGTATAATTGCTTTACAATGGTGTGTTAGTTTCTGCTTTATAACAAAGTGGATCAGTTATACATATACATTTGTTCCCATATCTCTTCCCTCTTGCGTCTCCCTCCCTCCCACCCTCCCTATCCCACCCCTCTAGGTGGTCACAAACCACCTAGCTGATCTCCCTGTGCTATGTGGCTGCTTCCCACTAGCTATCTATTTTACGTTTGGTAGTGTATATGTGTCCATGCCACTCTCTCACTTTGTCACAGCTTACCCTTCCCCCTCCCCATATCCTCAAGTGCATTCTCTAGTAGGTCTGTGTCTTTATTCCCATCTTACCCCTAGGTTCTTCATGACCTTTTTTTTTTCCTTAGATTCCATATATATGTGTTAGCATACGGTATTTGTTTTTCTCTTTCTGACTTACTTCACTCTGTATGACAGACTCTAGGTCCATCCACCTCACTACAAATAACTCAATTTCGTTTCTTTTTATGGCTGAGTAATATTCCATTGTATATATGTGCTACATCTTCTTTATTGATTCATCTGATGATGGACACGTAGGTTGCTTCCATGTCCCGGCTATTGTAAATAGAGCTGCAATGATCATTTTGGTACATTACTCTTTTTGAATTACAGTTTTCTCAGGGGATATGCCCAGTAGTGGGATTGCTGGGTCGTATGGTAGTTCTATTTGTAGTTTTTTAAGGAACCTCCATACTGTTCTCCATAGTGGCTGTATCAATTTTCTCCGCACCCTCTCCAGCATTCATTGTTTCTAGATTTTTTGATGATGGCCATTCTGACCGGTGTGAGATGACATCTCACTGTAGTTTTGATTTGCATTTCTCTAATGATTGATGATGTTGAGCATTCTTTCATGTGTTTGTTGGCAATCTGTATATCTTCTTTGGAGAAATGTCTATTTAAGCCTGTAGTTTTCTTTTCTTGCAGTGTCCTTACCTGGCTTTGATATCAGGGTAATGTTGGCCCTGTAAAATGAGTTTGGAAGTGTTCCCTTTTCTTCAGTTTTTGGTAGGAGTTTGAGGATAACTGGTGTTAATTATTTGGGTGTTTGGTAGAATTCACCAGTGAATCCATCTTGTCCTGGCATTTTCTTTGTTGGGAGGTTTTTGATTACTGCTGCAATCTCCTTACATGTTATTGGTGTGTTCACATGTTTTATTTTTTTCATGAATCAGTCTTGGTAGGTTGGATGTCTCCCAGAATTTATCCATTTTTTCCTAGGTAATTCAATTTGTTGGCATATAACTGTTCATAGTATTCTCTAATGATCCTTTTTATTTCTGAGGCATTAATTGTAATGTCTCCTCTTTCATTTATGATTTTGTTTATTTGAGTGCCTGTTTATCTTTTCAAAAACTAGCTCTTAGTGTTGTTAATCTTTTCTGTTGTTTCTCTTGTCTCTGTTTCATTTATTTCTGCTCTGATCTTTGTTATTTCCTTCCTTCTGATAACTTTGGGCTTAGTTTCTACCTTTCTTTTTAGTTTCTTGAGCATAATATTGGCTATTATATTTATAAGATGTTTTATGTAAGCCTCTTGGTAACCACAAAGCAAAAGCCTACAGTAGGTTCACACAAGATAAAGGGAAGGGAATCAAAACATACCACTGTGGAAAACCATCAGTTCAAAAAGGAAGGCAAAAAAAAGAGGAAGAAAGGAAGAAGGGAACTACACAATAGCCAGAAAAAAATTAATAAGATGGCATTAATAAGTCCTTACTTATCAGTAACTGCTATAAATATAACTGGATTAAATTCTCCAGTTAAAAGGGATAGAGTGGCTGGATGGAAAAAAGCAACAACAGGATCCAATTATATGCTGCCTATAAGAGATTTACTTTAGCTTTAAGGGCACACATAGGCTCAAAGTGAAGGGACGGGAAAAGATATTCCATTTTAAGTGAAACTAAAAGAGAGCAGGAATAGCTATACTTTTATTAGACAAAACAGACTTTAAGCTAGAAATGGTAACAAGAGTCAAAAAAGGGGCTTCCCAGGTGGCGCAGTGGTTGAGAGTCCGCCTGCCGATGCGGGGCACGCGGGTTCGTGCCCCGGTCCGGGAGGATCCCACGTGCCGCCGAGCGGCTGGGCCCGTGGGCCATGGCCGCTGGCAAAAAAAAAAAAAAAAAAAGAGTCAAAAAAGGTCATTATATAGTGATTCATCAAGAAGCTGTGACAATCGTAAATATAGATGTACCCAACATTGGAGCACCTTACTGTATTAAGCAAATACTAACAGATCTGAAGGGAGAAATAGACAATACAATAATAGTAGGGGCCTTCAGTATCCCACTTTCAACAATGGGTAGATCATCCAGACAGAAAATCAACAAGGAAACTTGTTCCCTGTTGAAACAGGGTTCTATTGGGTTTGAATAGAACATTTCTTCCAACAGCAGCAGAATACATATTTTTCTCAAGTGTACATGGAACATTCTCTAGGATTGATCATAATGATCGGCGACAAAACAAGCCTTAGAAAATTTCAAAAGACTGAAATCATACCAAGTATCTTTTCTGACCACGATAGTATGAAACCAGAGATCAGTAACATAAGGAAAGCTGGAAAATTCACAAATATGTGGAAATTATACAACATAGTCTTGAACAACCCATGGGTCAAAGAAGAAATCAAAATGGAAATTTAAAAATATCTTGAAACAAACAAAAATGGAAAGACAAACCAAAACCTATGGGCTGAGGCTAAAGCAGATGTAAAATGGAAATTTTATAGTGATAAATCCCTACATAAAGGAAAAAGAAAGATCTCAAAATGTCCTCAGTGTTTTAACAAGGTTTGAGCTTTTTGAAAAGTCACTCCAAGAACATTTCTTACCTTAAGTTTCTTCCCGATATAATGATGATCATTGTGTTGTTCAAAGAGTGTACCAAGAGTTCTTGAAAAATCAGTATTTATCATGTGTGATCGCTAAACCACTTGCATCAAAATTACCAGGAATGGGTATTGAAAATGTGGATTCCTAAGCCCTGGTCAAGACCAACTGAGTCAGAATTGCAGGGGTATCTCAGGAATCTGTTTTACAGAGGCTTACCAGGTCATTCCTAGGGTCCCTACATTCTGAGAACCACAGTTTTAAGAGTTTTGCACCAGAGCAAACAGTGTTCCTGTAGACCTAAGTGATTGTGATTATCTCATATGATTTTGAACTCTATGGTTTTATGGTTCAAGCATCTCTCTTCTTTTCTTACTTAGCTGTAACCCTTTTATCCTTGTTTTGTTTAAGTGTATATGTAAGTCACCTTCAACATTTTTAGAAGTTGACAGGGTATGGATAATTAAAGAATAAAGTTAGAGTATTATAAAATAATAGTCCTCCCCACCCCCTGCTGTTGTTGACTTATATATATTTGTTTCAGACCATGCAGTTTTTTTTTAAGTGAATTTTTACTTTTGGATAAAGTTGTTTGAAACTTGCACCTTTCACTTAAAAGCTCATATTCTGACTCATCCATTTCCACACTACAGTGTGACCCCAGGCCTGCATTCCCAGCATCCACAAGCAATTACACTTATATTTAAAAAGGTGTTTCATTTCCTAGTTATCTTTCTCAAGGTCTGCAGGGGGACCAGCTGTGAGTACAGAAGGCAAAGCTCATGGAGGAAGAGTTCCCAGAGAGGCTGTGTGTTGTCACCACAGATCTAGCACCCTGGCGTTCTTTATACCAAACACATTTCTCAGGGGCTCTTGCAAAGTAAAAATGCAGTGAAGATAGTCATCTATCCTTAGTATCTGCCCAACTTGGTTTCAAGTCCTGGCTTGGTCCCTTACTGCTGTATAACTAACTCTGGATGTAATTCTTAACCTCTTAAGCTTTGGTTTCAGAGATTTCAATGGAGGAAATAATAGCGTTTAGTGACAGATTGGATAAAGCAGGTGAAGATGAAGAATGAAGTCAGGATGATGCTGAGACTGTTTTTTTGGAGTTCAGAAAAAAAGGGTTATTCCAATGAGCACTCTCTGGGGACCTTAATATGTTTGGGCACAACAAGTTAATGGGGCAGATTCCAATTTTAGCATCCTCAGAGCCCTTGTCAAATTGTCATCTAGTTTCCCTTTACAGCTGTCCACTGACCTGTCATAGTAGGTATCACTAATGCAGTTGTTAGCAAACTGAAGCCAGTGGGCCAAGACTAGCCCACATCCCATTCTTGTAAATAAAGTTTTATTGGAGCACAGTTATATCCATTCATCATTGATTCGTGCATTATCTATGGTTGCTGTCATGCTGCAACAGCAGAGTTAAATTGTTGCAACAGAGACCAAGTGGCCCACAGAGCCTAAAATATTTACTATCGAGTCCTTTACGGAAAATGTTTGCTGACTCTTGCTCCAAGACAAGGTTTTCTTGCCCCACCTGTCTCTCCCCTCAGGGCCTTTGGAGGAGATTGGCTGACCTGAGACATTCTTTTGATGAAGTTGTTCCTGGTGTCAGCCCTCGTCTATAGTGTGCTCTTTTTAGCATCGGCCTTTAAAAGCCATGTCCTAAGAAGGAAGCAATGTAGAAACTGAAGGCAGAATCAATAGGGTGCATTTTGGACTGTGGAAATTTTCCCTTCATTCAAGTCATACTGCATTGACAAAACACCTACAGAGACTGAACTTACTTCTGCAATTGGTAGAACTGAAAACAGCTTTTGCTCACAGACCTCCTTCCTGGTCAGTAGGATCAGCATTCTCAAATTAGAAGGAAGGCAGAGATAGAGGTAAGAATGGTGGGGGGCTGTGGGGTGGCGTCCAGTATGACAATTCAGGGGCCACTGCTTTTCCCTTGGGCCTATTATGTATCTTATCTCTGCAGTGAAGACTTGAACATCTTGGGGGTGCAGACAAGTCCTTTAAGGCTAATGAAAGTTGAGGGATTAAAGCAGAGTCCTGTTGCTGCTTAGGCCAAATATTAACCAGATCTGATGGATGGGCTGCCTTGGAGGACCCCCTTCACCTCCTCCAGTTTACTGTGGAGACCCAGTGACAGAGAGCTTTGGTGTCTCCTGAGGTTGACTCCCCACTCCAGATCCCAGCCTCCTCTGCCTGGGCAGGACACCTCCCAGCCCTTCACAGTTAGGTGTGACTAACCCTCACAGCTAAGTCAGCGTTTCCTCCCCCCGTGCCTGCTTTCCACGTTTCCCCTCCTTCCGCCACACTGTTCCTTCTGTTTTTGCTCCCCTTTACCTCCCTTCATCTTTGGTGGGCAAACCCCCATTCCTCCTTCAAACTCAATTTAACATCTCCTCTGCTGTGAATCTTTGCCTGCCACATGGAATCTCCTCTCTCTGTGACCCCAGAATATTCTTCTACTCTGCTGTAGCCTCAGATGGTGTATTTGCATTTTTATCTCTTGCTCCCTTTGATAGTGCGCGAGGACTACATCTTTTTCAGTTTTGTATCCCAGTTTCTAGCACAGAATCTGGCACACAGAGAGCACCAGTAAATGCAAAGCGATAAAGCTTCAAGGTTATGAGCAGGAGCGAATTACTTAACCTGTTTAAGCCTCAGACATAGGATTGCCGTGAGGATTAAATGAACTGATTGGGTATGGTGCTTAGCAGGGTGCCTGATACACACTAAAGTCTCAGTGTCAGCTGCTGCTGTTACTAATAGTACCCTCCAATTCTTTAATTAGCTAATATCATAAACAAAAGTACTGATGATAACAACACAATGACTGAATAACTTGGTGGGTGAATGCTTACTTCATGCTCTTGCTTTCCCTTGATGGGGCTGTTGACAACGACCAGCGTGCTACCTAAATGGAAAAGCTGTCCTTAGTCATGAGGGACCTGGCTTCTCCCAAAGCTTCTCCCCACTTGGGCGAAGTTTGGCGTCTCTGAACTTTTCTTCAATCAGGTCAAGCGATTCTGTGCAGGGGGGAACCAACACCAAAGGCCAAGGAATGGGCTCCAACACCCCAACTCATTAATATTATCAGCATCCTAACAAATGGGAGGCTGGAGAGCCAGACTGAGCAGCCACTTGGTCACATGGCGGGGGTCTGCCCTGGGGCCCTGTGCACATTGAGCGGATGGGCACAAGTGCCATCCATATTTCTCTACACAGCTCCGGCCCCCATCTCCCATGTCAGCCTGCTGAGCGGGCTTGGCTGAGGTTCTCGTGCTTCCCAGAGAAGATTTATTCCTCAAGACTGACCTACATGGATGTATGTATCTAAGTTCACAAAAGCTTGAGTTTGATGGCAAGCAACAAAAGGTCAGAGGAAAAGCAGGCAAGGCGTTTAAATCAAAATGATGAAACTGGGTAATTTCATTAGCAACAGTTGTATTTACTGGAAGTCACAGATGGCGCAGTTTAGCTCATAGCCAAGTTTTTAGGACAAAATAAGAATGAAGAAAGAAATATTTCAAGGGAGAGGTGGTTAAAAATTAAATAGGCACCAGATGGCTCAAGATTGTCCTTCCTATAAATTTGGTGAACGAAGGCATGCTGAATCCAAAGGCTTTCTGAATGGGATTAGAGCTTGGAAAAGGGATTTAAGAATGTATAAATAAGGCTTTGAAAAGAGAGAGATACCAAGCGTGGAATTATATGGAGTGGAGGTGACAATTATATAAATCATCTTACATTTTATTTATTTAGCATTTATTGAGAACCTACTGTGTGCCAGGTTCTATTTTTAATGTCTGCTGTGATGCAAAGGAAGGTTGTATTTTCCTGGAAAGCTCCTTGCCCAGGCTTAGAGAGGGAAAACATGGCTTTGAAATGTGTTTGGTTATGGAGACACACTTGTTTGTCCTCTGGTGCATTCAGTGAGAAGTACTGGATGATTTCCCATCTCTCAGAGATGAAAATCTAAACTCTTTACCATGCATGGAGCCCTTTGTGAGCTAGTTTACTTGTCTGTGCTCGGAGTTCTCAAAGCTGCTATGTATCAGACTGTCCGAGGGACCTGCGTTTCAACAAGTGACTCGGTTCATTCTATTGCACACTAAGGGTTGGGAAATGCTCTTCTAGACCATTCTCTTACCTGTCCTCATCATACCTTCTGTTGTGTTCCCTGAACTCCCAAGTCTCATGCTCTTACACCTTTGCACATGGTGTCACCTAAAGCACTTCTCCCATTTTGTCCTCATGTTCACCCCCCAGCTCTCAGCTTAAGAAAGAAATCTCTGGAAACACCTTTCTTGCTACCAGCGGCCAGACCATGTAGAGCCAGTGTAAGGATTTTGACTGTTAACTCTGAGTGGATTGGGAGTCTTCGCAAGGTTTTGAACAGAGGAGAAACAAGATGTGATGTGTGTTTAGCAGGCTCATTCTGAGAGTTTCCGTTCTAGTAATAATAAACTGTCTTTTATTGGACTAACCTTCCTGCTGGTATAAACTATGGACACTATATGAAACGCTTGTTTAAAGGCACTGGAAAGCAATGCATAACAGGCAGAAGCTGGAAGGGACGTGACATTTCAAATACGGCAACAGTATTGGATGGGGCTGCCATCTTAAGTCCTTTCTCCTGCGGGCACTCTTCAGTCTATGCATTGCCGGTGGAGGAGCTCAAGGGGAAAGCCACTCACTTACTATCAGGGCTGCCAGAGCAACTGGTAATTGAGGCAGGATATATTGGAAAGTGATGACCATCAAAGCTGCACACGAACTTCCCTCCATTCCTGGCTGCCCCCTGAATTGTGCATACACAGGATGAGATTTCAGGAGTGCAGAAGGAAAATGATAGTAGCTCATCACTGTAAGAGCCCAGCAGAAATTTCTGCCTTCTGAAGGGAGGCTGCGTTGGGAGTTGAAAACTGCTGAGGCTTGGAGGGGCCGGGTAAACCCCCTGGGCTTGCCGTTAAAATCCCAGAAAGACCCCATGCTACAGTAAAGACCACATTTTAGGACTAAGGCGCTGACCATAGACCTGCTCTAACAAAGCCTAAATCTAAGCTTCCACAGTTCAAGGTGATCCACTGGTAATTTAAAGATCTTCAGGGACAAAACTCAGCACTCTTCAGAGGAGGCTCTACAATGTGTCGTTCAAAATGTCTGTGTACATTTAAATGATAGAATTCCCTAGGTAGAAGAGGATGGGAATGCATGCATTATAAGATTTTCTATCCTTTGCCCGTTTCTTTGATTTATCTATTGAAAAGAAATCTCTATCCTTAAACCATTTCATACTACGTAATACCTTACTGTATATACTTTCGATCATCAGGGTTTAAAGATCCAATACCCAGTGATGCTTCCAGTGTTATTATCTGGTGTAGTGGGAAGCTATCTACTTAACTTTGGGTCACAATCCACATTTTCTCTGTAACTTTAGTTCTGTTTCCCTTTATACTCTCAGACATTACCTTAATTCTTGATAATTTCATTATAGACCTATGTTATGTTTACAGTATTTTGGCCTCCTGATTTCCTTGAGCTCCTGTCGCTAATGATTCTGTCCCACCCTAATTCAGCCACTCACTTTCAAGGTGAAACCCCAGATCTTGTCGTTATTAGTAACTGCCGTGCTTCCAACCATTACAAGTGCAAACATCCGTTGCTCTGACTTTCTCTCTTTCTATCTTACATCCTTTCCTACACCAGCTCCAACCTCCCTTCACCTGTTAGTCATGATTCACCTCCATTAGGTCTCTCTCTAACTTTCCAGAAGGCTTCTCTCTTCTTACCATTTCAGTTCTTTTGCATACCCCTACCTCTCTTACCCATCTCCCACTTCTGCATTCTGGCTTGATTCACCACAAACCTGATTAAATCCAACTATTTGTCTCCTACAGTCCTGTGCCTTTGCAGCTGGACAAAAACACAAAACCAGAGCTGAGGACTTCAGAAGAGTCCTCCGTGATGTTTTCTCTCCCACCCTCTGAGACAGCTATTGTTACTCTAGCCTTTCTCCTCAAAGCCCCCAGCTGTCTTCCTCATTCTTCCTTTCATACTTTGCATCCTATTACACTGAAAAAAAATTAAAGATAGAAGGAATCAGCAAAGGACTTCCCTAGACTCACCAACACATCTCCCCACCTTCCATTCTGTGCCCATTTACTCTCCTGGTGATCTGGACAGAAAGCCCATAAGTCACATCCCTTCCCTGGGGCAGTCCTTTTTTTTTTTTTTTTCCGGTACGCGGGCCACTCACTGTCGTGGCCTCTCCCGTTGCGGAGCACAGGCTCCGGACGCGCAGGCTCAGCGGCCATGGCTCAGGGGACAAGCCGCTCCACGGCATGTGAGATTTTCCCAGACCGGGGCACGAACCCGTGTCCCCTGCATCGGCAGGCGGACTCTCAACCACTGCGCCACCAGGAAAGCCCGGGCACTATTTCTTGAGCCTACTGCTCCAGTGCTTCTTTTGTTTCTCCGAACGTCAGCTGTTTCCCTCTCCACTTGATCATTCCCAGTAGCATTCGGATCTACCTTAAAAATAAAAAGTCTGTTTCCACTTTTCCCTTTAACTGCTGCCATGTCACAGCCACGCTCTTCAAAACGCCATGTCTGGTTGCTGCCCAGTGTGTCTCTTGATCTCCATCGTCTTTGCAGCAGTCTCGGAATTGTGTATCAGTTTATTTATTACATCGTCTTTTTATTTCTTCTTTAAGCAGCATTATATTTCAGTGGAGTTATGGCTAATCATGATTTTCTTCCTTTTACTTATTCTTTCTAAATTTTCTGTGATGAATATGCAATACTTTGGTCAAAGTGGGAAACAATAAAATTATATAAAAAGAAACACCATATTTTGTGAATAATTTACAACCAGTTTTTATAGCAAAAATTGGCAGTGGGTTGTAGTGGAATGGGCATTGGGACTGGGGCCAGTTCTACTCCTGACTTGCTCCTGAGAAGCCACTTAAATTCTCTGAATTTTAGGTTCCTCAGCTATGAAGGGGAGAAACTGCCATTTTCCCAACCTTCCTTTCAACAAGGATTTTAAAAGAAAAATGCATGTGAATATGCTTTGGGGGCTGTACCAGTATAGGCCGTTATCCCTCCTCCCCCAGACATTAGTTGTGAGCTACATGGACATCTTCCTTTTGCTGATGAGGAAATGGGGGTAATAAGATGGAGCTGGTTTAAAGCCACATCAGAGGTGAGCACTAACGAGATCAGCTTTTCATGCTTCTTGGCCAGGTTCTTCTCTGTGTCCTGAGGTCTTCATCTGTCCCATATACAAAATATACAATGTGGAGTCTTCTCCTCTCCGTCAAAGAAGACTGTAAGGGCTGGTAAGGAAGAGTGCTGTGAAGGCATCTTAGACCGCCGGATGCTATGGAGATATTGACTGAAGGCCGCTGAAGGCATTTGGGTTTTTAATGTCTGTTAGACCGCGTGGGACCTTCACAGAGATCGGCCTAATAGCTTTGTTGTACGCCAAAGTTGTGATCTGGGATTTCCAGCACCCAGGCCTGCTTGGGTGCTGGCACTCTTGACTCATGTGTATGCAGAACGTGGAGTGTGTGTGTCAGTTGTTTTATTCTTACTCTGTTCTCTATTTCCTTCCTTTTCTGCTCCTGACTTGGCTTGGATTTCTAACCAGTAGGGAGGGGAAACCTCACTGATACCCCAGAGGGAATAGCTTTGGTGCATCCCCGGGCATGACGCGGTCCCCACGTTGATTGCCTGCCGGGTGAAGAAGTACTTCCTTTCCTTTCGTTGTAGGAAAAATATGGGGCACGAGAGGATGGTCACGTCCCAGGACTCGGGTGTAGTCGTTGGGACCGGCCGCCAAGTGAGGGTCCTTGACTTTGTGCAGGAAAGAATTCAAGAGCAGGCCATCTTCACTGTAAAGTGAAGGCAGGTTTATTTAGAGAGATACACATTCCATAGACAGAGTGTGGGCTGTCTCAGAAGGCAGGAGAAGCAGCCCCAGGGCCTGGGGTCGTCCTGGAAAGTGACAGCGGCTCTGGGCTGTGGGGGTGGATAGACTTTATGGGCTGGGTAATTTCATAGGCTAACGAGTGGGAGGAATATTCTATTTATTTATTTATTTTTGGCTGCGTTGGGTCTTTATTGCTGCGCGCGGGCTTTCTCTAGTTGCGGCGAGCGGGGGCTACTCTTCGTCGAGGTGCGCAAGCTTCTCATTGCGGTGGCTTCTCTTATTGAGGAGCACAGGCTCTAGGCGTGTGGGCTTCAGTAGTTGTGGCATGTGGGCTCAGTAGTTGTGGCTCACAGGCTCGCGCACAGGCTCAGTAGTTGTGGCACACGGGCTTAGTTACACTGTGGCATGTGGGATCTTCCCGGACCAGGGCTCGAACCCGTGTCCCCCGCATCGGCGGGTGGATTCCTAACCATTGCGCCACCAGGGAAACCTTTTTTTTTTAATGCATACATTTTTTTTAGATTTATTATTTATTTATTTATTTCATTTATTTTTGGCTGCGTCGGGTCTTATTTGCAGTGCGCTTCTCCCTAGCTGTGGCGTGCGGATTTTCTCTTCTCTTCTCTAGTTGTGGTGCGGGTTCCAGAGTGCGTGGGCTCTGTAGTTTGCAGCACGAGGGCTCTAGTTGAGGTGCGGGAGCTTAGTAGCTGTGGCAGTGGGCTTAGTTGCCCTGGGCATGTGGGATCTTAGTTCCCTGATCAGGGATTGAACCTGAGTCCTCTTCATTGCAAGGCAGATTCTTTACCGCTGGACCACCAGAGAAGTCCCACCATCCACTTTTTGACCTTTTATGGTTAGCTTCAGAACTGTCATGGCGCCTGTGGGTGTGTCATATAGCTAATGTATTACAGTGAGCATATAATGAGGCTCAGGATCTACTGGAAGTTGAATCTTCTGCCATCTTGGACCTGGTAGGTTCTAACCAGTTTTTATGATATCCTGTTCTTTTTTTTTTTTTTTTTTTTTTTTTTGCGGTACGCGGGCCTCTCACTGTTGTGGCTTCTCCCGTTGCGGAGCACAGGCTCCGGACGTGCAGGCTCGGCGGCCATGGCTCACGGGCTCAGTCGCTCCGCGGCACGTGGGATCTTCCCGGACCGGGGCACCAACCCGTGTCCCCTGCATCGGCAGGCGGACTCTCAACCACTGCGCCACCAGGGAAGCCCCTATCCTGTTCTTCGTAATGGTTGTGTCATTTTTTTAATAGTTGTGCCCTGCCCCCTTCCTTCCTGTCTCACTTTCACTTGTCCTTGAATTCAGCCCTGGATCTCCTAGTCCAAGATTTGATGAAAGAACCACTATTTTCACTGGAGCAAGTAATTCTCAAGACACTGAACTTGCAAGTGAATTCCTTCACTGCCCAGTCCTCTATGGTTTGACTCGTAGGTTCCCACTTCCCAGGAATATGTTGATCTCTGTGTTTTCCCCCAATTGCCATCCCCATTCTTCACAAAGAAGGGCATAACATTTACTGAATGTCCACTTTGTACCAGGGATATTTATATACATTGCTCCATTAAATATCAAGACATCTTTTTAAGGTACATAATAACCCAGTTACCTGAAACTCTTTGACCTTACTGTGTAGAGATGTATAGATAAATTGAAGCTCAAAAAGCTAAGAAGCCACGGGACTGGGAATTGAAGTGAACTCTCTATAATTCCAGAGCAGAGCTCTTTCTACCATCCCAAGCGGTTTCTCCAAGCCTTTCCTCTCTAAAGTTTTCCTAACAAGCCCTCCCTTTCTACCCATTAAAATGAAGGGAACAGTTGGATCCCATGCCTCCTCAGCCTTCATCTTTCCCTACTGAAGAGCACATACATTTTTAATTTTGTCCTCAAGTGTGCTGGGATGCTGACCAAACCCCTCCAGACAGGGACACCTGGAGCTGCTTCATGCTCAACAGAGAAGTTTCCTGTGGTAGGAGAAGGACTCCACCCAAAAGGCTTAGAAATGACATGTTGGTTTTCTTGATAATTGGATTGTTAGGGTTTTCAGGGAAAG
>NW_006786541.1:1281544-1365703 GCF_000442215.2 Lipotes vexillifer
GAATGTTTACTGGGTATCTGGAGGGACTCTGGGGTTGGAATACTGATGTGGTGGTACTTGGTAAGGTGCAGGGAGCTGACTTTGGAGCCCAGCAGTGGGGAATTACCCCTCCTCCTGCTGTTCCCATCTTGGGAGAGAGAGAAATGGATCTACTCTGGCTTAAGGGCCTCACGGAGCCCGTTTAAGCCTTGTTGTCAATTAGTCAATGAAAACACAATAATGGAAGAACACTTACTGAGCCATGAAAGGAGCTGCAGAAATGGCCCCAGCCTCTCGGTAGTTACAGTCCAAGCAGAGTGCCCTTAGGGAGCCTGTCTTATCATCCAGTGTGAATGTCTTCTTAGTCCTTGACCTTCCTGCTGCACTTCACATTATAGATGGCTGCTCTTCCTCATCTGCTTAGATCTCAGGGAGCCCAGGACTCAAGACCTGAGCTTTTGCTCTTGGCTCTGTTTCCTTTCCCCTAGACAGCTCGTTTGTCCTCTTTGCTCTGATGGCTCCCCTCTACTGTTGATTCTTCCCCAAGCTTGGACTCCTAGGTAAACATGCATCCTCCCACCCAAGTGCTCAGATCCTATCCTTAAGAACGACCTTGTTGGGACTTCCCTGGTGGCGCAGTGGTTAAGAATCTGCCTGCCATGCAAGGGATTTGGGTTCGAGCCCTGTTCCGGGAAGATCCCACGTGCCGTAGAGCAACTAAGCCCGCGAGCCACAACTACTGAGCCTGTGTGCCTAGAGCCGGTGCTCTGCAACAAAGAGAATCCACTGCAAGGAGTAGCCCGTGCACTGCAACAAAAAATAGCCCCCGCTCACCGCAACTAGAGAAAGCCCATGAGCAGCAATGAAAACCCAATACAGCCAATAAATAAATAAATAAATTTATAAAAAAAAAAAATGACCATGTCTCCTTGCAGGTAGAGAGATATCTAGTACTACTGTATGCCCTGTAGGGCAGAGCCCATCGTAGATGCTCAAAAACTGTTTTTTAGTCCTTGCACACAAAACCCAACAGAACATTCATCTTTCAACAGATATGTGATAAACGTGGACGTAGTGAATGGTTCTAAGATTAACACATTAAAACAGATAATATATGGAATCACATGATCCGTCCTCCACCCTACCCTCTACCAGGCTATAAGATATGAGAAGACAACAGTAGATTTTTCTTAGGTGAGGAGTAAGTATATGGTTCAGAACACCGTTTGTTTTCTCAATTCAGTTAATTCAATTAAAAGCTATTTATTGAGACTCTACTATGTTCCAGGCCAGCTGTGAGCTAGGTGCTAAGATGTGACTATAACCGCCTCTGCTCTCTGGGGATCACAGTCTAGAAGGAGAGACAGGTATAGAAAGCTGACAATGCAATGTGACCAGGGATTAACTCCATGTGAGAAGATGAAGCTTCCAGGAGGCAAGGAAGATGATCAGAAAAGCATTCTAAGAAAAGGAAGTATCTGAGTTTTGGGGGGTTTTTGTTTTTGTTTTTTAATAAAGGCTGAATGGGAATGAGCAAAGGCAAGTGGGTTGGGGATCTGAGTGGCTTCTCACCAGAGCAAGACTCAAGTACAGGGGGAATGACAAGATATCGGGACAAAGGGAGGAAATTGGCCCAGAGGGTCCCTGCAGCCCATCTTAAAGTCTTGTTCTTTTCTTGCAGCCATGCATAACAAGTGAGAGTTGTAGCAGAAGAGAGGTGTGGCCCTGAGCTACTATAAAGGAGACAGGAGCGGGGGCTGTAGGCCAGAGACCAGCTAGGTGCCTACTGAAACAGTCCAGGAGGGAAATAATGTAGGGTTAGAGATGAGAGAGATGTGACACATGCATTTTTCCTGCAGAAATGTGGATGAAAAAGATAAGGGGCCTGATTCATCCTGTTCCTCCAACTCTCTATTGCAAGGAACAGTGTTTGATGCATTTTAGGCTCTTAATAAATGTGTAAGTGAATGAATAACCCCAAAGAGTTATTTAAGTCCTACTGTTAAAATTAAAAAACAAAACCAAAAATAAAAATAGGAGCTGGGTCTGGAAAGCATGGGTGGAACAATGTCAGCCAACAATAATCTAACAAGACATTGGTCAGTTGTAAAAAACTAGAGGACCGCTCCTTGCCGGGTCTATGGGTCTGTCCAGCAGTCGAGCTCTCTTTGTGGACCCTGCCCCGTGACTGGGAGGGGACCCGGCAAGCCTGGCATGGGGTGCAGATGAGGACACGGTGGGGCAGCTGCCCGCTGGCATCCTCTGCACTACCCTCCACCCCACACCCAGCGTGGGAACTAAAGATCAAACCGAGACAGAGGGAGGCGCGGAGGCAGGAGCTGGCGGAGTGATGGGAAGCGCATGAACCAGGCCCAAGAGCCGTGTGGCTGACAGAGTCTTGGTGTTCCGGCCGGGTGTCAGGCCTGAGCCTCTGAGGTGCAAGAGCTGAGTTCAGGACCTTGGTCCACCAGAGACCTCTCAGCCCCTCGTAATATCAGTCAGTGAGAGCTCTCCCAGAGATCTCCGTCTCAACACTAAGACCCAGCTCAGCTCAACGACCAGCAAGCTCCAGTGCTGGACACCCCATGCCAAACAACTAGTAAGACAGGAACACAACCCCACCCATTAGCAGAGAGGCTGCCTAAAATCATACTAAGTTCACAGACACCCCCAAACCCACCACCGGACGCAGTCCTGCCCACCAGAAAGGCAAGATCCAGCCTCATCCACCAGAACACAGGCACCAGTCCCCTATACCAGGAGACGTACATAACCCCCTGAACCAACCTTACCCACTAGGGGCAGACACCAAAAACAATGGGAACTATGAACCTACAGCCTGTGAAAAGGAGACCGCAAACACAGTAAGTTAAGCAAAATGGGAAGACAGAGAAATACACAGCAGATGAAGGAGCAAGGTAAAAACCCACCAGACCTAACAAATGAAGAGGAAATAGGCAGTCTACCTGAAAAAGAATTCAGAATAATGATAGTAGAGATGATCCAAAAATCTTGGAAATAGAATGGAGACAATACAAGAAACGTTTAACAAGGACCTAGAAGAACTAAAGAGCAAACAAACAATGATGAACAACACAATAAATGAAATTAAAACTTCTCTAGACGAAATCAGTAGCAGAATAACTGAGGCAGAAGAACGGATAAGTGACCTGGAAGATAAAATAGTGGAAATAACTACTACAGAGCAGAATAAAGAAAAAAGAATGAAGAGAATTGAGGACAGTCTCAGAGACCTCTGGGACAACATTAAATGCACCAACATTCAAATTATAGGAGTCCCAGAAGGAGAGGAGAAAAAGAAAGGGACTGAAAAAATATTTGAAGAGATTATAGTTGAAAACTTCCCTAATATGGGAAAGGAAATAGTCAATCAAGTCCAGGAAGTGCAGAGAGTCCCATACAGGATAAATCCAAGGAGAAACGTGCCAAGACACATATTAATCAAACTATCAAAAATTAAATACAAAGAAAAAATATTAAAAGCAGCAAGGGAAAAGCAACAAATAACATACAAGGGAATCCCCATAAGGTTAACAGCTGATCTTTCAGCAGAAACTCTGCAAGCCAGAAGCGTGTGGCAGGACGTATTTAAAGTGATGAAACGGAAAAACCTACAACTGAGATTACTCTACCCAGCAGGGATCTCATTCAGATTTGACGGAGAAATTAAAACCTTTACAGACAAGCAAAAGCTAAGAGAATTCAGGACCACCAAACCAACTTTACAACAAATGCTAAAGGAACTTCTCTAGACTTACAATAACAAACACAAAACAATTAAGAAAATGGTAGTAGGAACATACATATAGATAACTATAATGTAAATGGATCAAATGCTCCAACCAAAAGACATAGACTGGCTGAATGGATACAAAAACAAGGCCCGTACGTATGCTGTCTACAAGAGACGCACTTCAGATCTAGGGACACATACAGACTGACAGTGAGGGGATGGAAAAAGATATTCCGTGCAAATGGAAATCAAAAGAAAGCTGGAGTAGCAATTCTCATATCAGACAAAATAGACTTTAAAATAAAGACTATAACAAGAGGCAAAGAAGGACACTACATAATGATCAAGGGATCAATCCAAGAAGAAGATATAACAATTGTAAATATTTATGCTCCCAACATAGGAGCACCTCAGTACATAAGGCAAATGCTAACAGCCATAAAAGGGGAAATCGACAGTAACACAGTAATAGTAGGGGACTTTAATACCCCACTTTCACCAATGGACAGATCATCCAAAATGAAAGTAAATAGGGAAACACAAACTTTAAATGACACATTAAACAGGATGGGCTTCATTGATATTTGTAGGACAGTCCATCCAAAAACAACAGAGTACACTTTCTTCTCAAGTGCTCATGGAACATTCTCCAGGGTAGATCATATCCTGGGTCACAAATCAAGCCTTGGTAAATTTAAGAAAATTGAAATTGTATCAAATATCTCTTCTGACCATAATGCTATAAGACTAGATATCGGTTACAGGAAGAAAATTATAAAAAATACAAACACATGGAGGTTAAACAATACACCACTAAATAACCAAGAGATCACTGAAAAAATCAAAGAGGAAATCAAAAAATACCTAGAAACAAATGACAATAAAAACATGGTGATCCAAAACCTATGGGATGCAGCAAAAGCAGTTCTAAGAGGGAAGTTTATAGCAATACAGTCTTACCTCAAGAAACAAGAAAAATCTCACATAAACAACCTAACCTTACACCTAAAGCAACTAGAGAAAAAAGAACAAAAAACACCCCAAAGTTAACAGAAGGAAAGGAATCATAAAGATCACATCAGAAATAAATGAAAAAGAAATGAAATGATAGCAAAGATCAATAAAACTAAAAGCTGGTTCTTTGAGAAAATAAACAAAATTGATAAATCATTAGCCAGACTCATCAAGAACAAAAGGGGAGAAACTCAAATCAATAGAATTAGAAATGAAAAAGGAGAAGTAACAACGGACATTGCAGAAATACAAAGGACCATGAGAGATTACTACAAGCAACTCTATGCCAATAAAATGGACTATTTGGAAGAAATGGACAAATTCTTAGAAAAGCATAACCTTCCTAGACTGAACCAGGAAGAAATAGAAAATATAAACAGATCAGTCACAAGCACTGAAATTGAAACTGTGATTAAAAACCTTCCAACAAACAAAAGCCCAGGACCAGATGATTTCACAGGTGAACTCTTTCAAACGTTTAGAAAAGAGCTAACACCTGTCCTTCTCAAATTCTTCCAAAATATAGCAGAGGGAGGAACACTCCCAAACTCATTCTATGAGGTCACCATCACCCTGATACCAAAACCAGACAAAGATGTCAGAAAAGAAAACTACAGGCCAATATCACTGATGAACATAGATGCAAAAATCCTCAACAAAATACTAGCAAACAGAATCCAACAGCCTATTAAAAGGATCATACAACATGATCAAGTGGAGTTTTTCCCAGGAATGCAAGGATTCTTCAATATACGCAAATCAATCATTGTGATAAATCATATTAACAAATTGAAGGAGTAAAACCATATGATAATCTCAATAGATGCAGAAAAAGTTTTTGACAAAATTCAACACCCATTTATGATAAAAACCCTCCAGAAAGTAGACATAGAGGGAACTTACCTCAACATAATAAATGCTATATGTGACAAACGCACAGCCAACATCATTCTCAATGGTGAAAAACTGAAACCATTTCCACTAAGATCAAGGACAAGACAAGGTTGCCCACTCTCACCACTATTATTCAACATAGTTTTGGAAGTTTTAGCCACAGCAATCAGACAACAAAAAGAAACAAAAGGAATCCAAATCGGAAAAGAAGTAAAACTGTCACTGTAGATGACATGATAATATACACAGAGAATCCTAAAGATGATACCAGAAAACTACTAGAGCTAATCATTGAATTTGGTAAAGTAGCAGGATACAAAATTAATGCACAGAAATCTCTTGCTTTCCTATACACTAATGATGAAAAATCTGAAGGAGAAAGTATGGAAACACTCCCACTCACCATTGCAACAAAAAGAATAAAATACCTAGGAATAAACCTACATAAGGAGACAGAAGACCTGTATGCAGAAAACTATAAGACACTGATGAAAGAAATTAAAGATGATACAAACAGATGGAGAGAGATACCATGTTCTTGGATTGGAAGAATCAAGACTTGTGAAAATGACTATACTACCCAAAGCAATCTACAGATTCAGTGCAATCACTATCAAACTGCCAATGGCATTTTTCACAGAACTAGAACAAAAAATTTCACAATTTGTATGGAAACACAAAAGACCCCAAAGAGCCAAAGCAATCTTGAGAAAGAAAAACGGAGCTGGAGGAATCAGGCTCCTGGACTTCAGACTATACTACAAAACTGCAGTAATCAAGACAGTATGGTACTAGCACCAAAACAGAAATATAGATCAATGGAACAGGATAGAAAGCCCAGAGATAAACCCATGCATCTATGGTTACCTTATCTTTGATACAGAAGGCGAGAATATACAATGGAGAAAAGGCAGCCTCTTCAATAAGTGGTGCTGGGGAAACTGGACAGCTACATGTAAAAGAGTGAAATTAGAACACTTCCTAACACCATCCACAAAAATAAGCTCAAAATGGATTAAAGACCTAAATGTAAGGCCAGACACTGTAAAACTCTTAGAGGAAAACATAGGCAGAACACTCTATGACATCAATCACAGCAAGATCCTTTCTGACCCACCTCCTAGAGAAATGGAAATAAAAACAAAAATAAAGAAATGGGGCCTAATGAAATTTAAAAGCTTTTGCACAGCAAAGGAAACCTTAAGACAAAAAGACACCCCCAGAATGGGAGAAAATATTTGCAAATGAAGCAACTGACAAGGGATTAATCTCCAAAATATACAAGCAGCTCATGCAGCTCAATATCAAAAGAAAACAACCCAATCCAAAAATGGGCAGAAGACCTAAATAGACATTTCTCCAGAGAAGATATACAGATTGCCATCAAACACATGAAAGGATGCTCAACATCACTAATCATTAGAGAAATGCAGATCAAAACTACAATGAGGTATCACCTCACCCTGGTCAGAATGGCCATTATCAAAAAGTGTACAAACAGTAAATGCTGGAGAGGGCGTGGAGAAAAGGCAGCCCTCTTGCACTGTTGGTGGGAATGTAAATTGATACAGCCACTATGGAGAGCAGTATGGGGGTTCCTTACAAAACTAGAAATAGAACTACCATACGACCCAGCAATCCCACTACTGGGCATATACCCGGAGAAAACCGTAATTCAAAAAGAGTCATGTACCACAATGTTCATTGCAGCTCTATTTACAATAGCCAGGACATGGAAGCAACCTAAGTGTCCATCAACAGATGAATGGATAAAGAAGATGTGGCACATATATACAATGGAATATTACTCAGTGATAAAGAGAAACGAAATTGAGTTATTTGTAGTGAGGTGGATGGACCTAGGGTCTGTCATACAGAGTGAAGTAAGTCAGACAGAGAAAAACAAATACTGTATGCTAATTCATATATATGGAATCTAAAAAAAAAAAAAGTGGTTCTGAAGAAACTAGGGGCAGGACAGGGATAAAGATGCAGATGGAGAGAATGGACTTGAGGACACGGGAAGGGGGAAGGGTAAGCTGGGACGAAGTGAGAGAGTGGCATGGACATATATACACTACCAAATGTAAAATAGATAGCTAATGGGAAGCAGCTGCATAGCACAGGGAGATCAGCTTGGTGCTTTGTGACCACCTAGAGGAGTGGGATAGGGAGGGTGGGAGGGAGGTGCAAGAGGGAGGGGATATGGGGATATATGTATACGTATAGCTAATTCGCTTTCTTATACAGCAGAAACACACCATTGTAAAGCAGTTATACTCCAATAAAGTTGTTAAAAAAAACCAAAACACTAAAGGACCTGGCACCAGACACAGTTTGATTAACTGAGATTCAACTGGATTATTTAGAGTAAAATATGTGGCCTTGAATGATGCAGTTAAATTATCCAAGATATCATTTTCTTATCTATCTTTATGATGGAGGTGATGGTATTTTCCTCACAGACGTGTTGTGAAGATGAAGAGAGAAAATGTATGTCAAAATATTTTGCAACCTATAAGGGCTGTGAAATGTTAAGAGTCCATTAAGGATGACTCCGGTTAGTGAATTGGATGCTAACCAACAGGGCTGATTTTGGAAAGTCAACCAGATGCCATAAAGCTTTCTCCATGTCCAACTCTGGCTGGTCCCTGTGGAGAGACCGGAGCCATTAAAGCCACAGTTCTTGAAATGCTGCCCTCTCCCTTCTGTATTTTGGTGCTCCTTTTTCTGTTTTGGCTTTTCTTCTTGCACCTGCCCTATGCTGCCCTTACCTGGTGCCCACTTCATAGGAAGCACCCAGGATGATGTCATCTCTTTTCCTGCTCAAACACTAACCCCCTTTAGGTAAGCAGGTGTGCCTGTGAGCCCCTTGGCTGCAGCAGGCCACTGGAAAGGTAATGGAGTGCTGGTGGAGAGGTGGCAGGGTCCCAGTGGCGGAGTGTGGCCTGGCATGGGAGTTAGTAAAAGGCAGTTGTACTTAGGGTTCTCTTTTGCATAAGCGTACTGAGGTAGAAAGGTGTGTGTGAGTGCATCTGAGAGCAGAGGGCAGTACTCAATACCTGTGCCATCGTGGTAGAGCAGATAAAACCAGCTGAAGGTTGGACAGTACTTGGGTTTACAAAGCCCTTTCATTGCTGTTCCATCGCGTAGTGCTGACAGTATCTGGGTGAGGTGGGGCTGTTGCTTTTATTTGTCCAAAGAAGAAACTGAAGAGCTTACACTGACTCACCCAAGCTTCCCTAGCTGGTGTCTGGAAGGTGCGAGCCCAGAAAGAGCTCTCTGACTCCACGTATTTTCTTTCTTTGCTGGCTTTGGCAGATGAACATGAATGTGGTGCTGGTTTTTGTAGCAAGCTGCATTTGGTAGGAATGTTTCAAGAAAATTTAAAAAAGATAACATTCTTTCTGACACAAAGTAATAGGTGCTTTGTAGAAACTGTAAACACACCAAGAAGTCTAAAGAAAGAGCTGCAAAATAGCCAGCATCTCACCATTCAGAGATAAACACTGTTAACATTTACTGCATTTTTTCAGTCTTTCTTCTGTGCTTATATATAGCTGAGACTGCAATTTATATGCAGTTACGTATCCTACTTTTCCACTGAACATTCTATCACAAGCCTTTTCCCATATCATTAAAAACCCTTATAACTGTGATTTTTATTGGCTTCACAATATTCCTTTGTATGTACGAACCCTAATTGACATAAGCATTCCCTTTTCTTTGGCTGTTTAGGTTAGGGAGGAATTTCTTGTTGATTCATTCCTCAGGTCCCGTAGACACCAAAGCAGCATCTCAGCTGACACCATTTCAGAAGTCTGACTAATCTCAGAGATTCTCAGTCTTTTAGGTTGAAACAATTTGTCTCTAAATAAGCCAACGACTTATTTATTTAACGCAAAATAAACACATCCTTCAACAAGAGTATAACGTCTGAACTGGATGGGAGAGGTGACACCAAAGTCCCTATTCTTGAAGAGTTTGCATTATTATAAGCCTTAGAAAACTAAAGTGCATGAAACAAGTAATTTAAACAGATGCTCCTTGCCGGGCTGTGATGCTCATGGCCATGCTTCTCAAGGGATGGGTTGGCAGACGCAGAGCCGCGTGGTCAAAAGAGCGGCGGTTCTCTGCTGTCTCTGACACTCACCTTCAGAAGCAGGACGGGACCTCACAGGTTTGCTCCCAGGAGTGAGTCCTATGCTCAGTGGTTCACTTGGTGGACAAGGCCTGGCAGCTTCTGTGAAGTGTGTGTTTGCTGAGTAGTTTGGGTATGAATGTCAATTACAGCAACTAACATGTATTGAGTGTTTTCTGTGTCTAAGCACCCTATGAAGTGCTACCCAAGAGCCTCTTTATCGTCCTTATACCAGAAGGCAGTGTATGTAGTACAGGGGTCAAAGACCCAACAAGGAGGGGCAAGCTGTTTGCTAACTGTGTAAGTTCAGGTGAATAATTTAACCTATTTGTGTTTCTATGTCCTTAAGTGTAGAATGGAGATAGAAAAATGTCTATCTCGTAGGGTGATTAAGAGGATTAGCTTAGTTAAGACAGGTCAAGCACTTAGCCTAGTGACTGACACAGAGTAAGCATGTGACAAAGGTGAACTGTTATTACATAAACCTCCCAAGAAACTTCCCAGTAGCTCCTATTTCATTTCTATTTTATGAAGCCTGAAATTGAGGCACAGAGAGGCCAGGTGCCTCGCCCAGGGTCACACAGACAGAGTAAGAATCCCAAAGACTGGACTCCAGAGACTGTACTCTAATTACTATGCTATATTGCCCAGAGGGAGTTTTCCAGGGCCCTGAACACCAAAGCAGAGCACACTAACTTTTGTATGTGGTGAGATCTTCAAAGAAGCAAGCAGAGCCTGAAAAGGAAAGGGAAGACTAGAGACGTTTGTGTATCAGGGTCCCAGACAATAATAGAAAGAATTCTTACAACTGCCAGAAGTCAGGGAAGCCAGCTTATAGTGTTTTGGTCCTTAGAAGGGGAAGGGGAGAAGGTTGGGAAATTTCTGTCTGCAACAAAGTGGCCCATGGGATGCTGGCTACTGTACTGATGATGTAACAGGTGGAGACGATTCAAATTTGATGAAATAAAGCACTGTCCCTTCACTGGGTAGACCCTGTATGGGGCACTGGCCTGGGCAGAAGGAGTTGGAGGCAACTTGATTTTGTTTCAGTCTTTGACTCTTTTTCTCTCCAGTCAAGTTGAAGTCTCCTTGTACCCCTTCTCACTTCCATTCTCTTCCCTTCCTCTCCACTCACAGGAATTTGGTGTGATGTCTATTTATCTATTTACTTCTGTATAACACAAATGACATCATACCAACCTTAGGGCTCTTAGCTTGCTGTTTTCACTCATTTTTGTGTTATCACAATCTATCTATGTTGATACAGATAGCTCAGTCCATTCATTTTAACAGCGATATAGTAGTTCATTATCTGAGTATTTTATAATGTGTCCATTTCCCTACTGATGGACGTTTCTTTTTTTGTGGATATTGGCTATTTCAGGTAATATTGCGGTGAGCGTTTTTATGCCATTCTCCTTGTAAAAATGTGTGAGGGTTTCTGGTTTGGGTATCAAGTTATCATATAAAATGAACAGCGTAATTTTTCATTTTTTTACCCCAGTTACTTGCAAGTGTTTAGATATATAAGGACTACATGTGAGGATTTTTTTTGAGGGTTTAATAAAATATGTAAACTATTTAGATTAGTTTTCTTTTTAAGGAGAATGGAGGTATGGTAATATTGGAAGATGCTTGACTAGGAATGGAATTATTGAACTAGATAGGCAATTGCTAAATTGCTCTCTGAAGTAATTACATCAATTTATACTTCTGCCAGCGTTGTATGATAGTTACTGTTTACCCACATTCCTCCAACACTTGGTATTATTTAAGTTGTCTGATCATATCTTGTAGTTTTAAATGTGCAAGTAACTTATTATTAGGGACATTACATTTCCCCCTATGGTGAACTGCTTGCTCATATATTTGACCATTTTGCTAGTGGTATATTTGTCTTCTTCTTAATGATTTTCAGAATTCTTTACGTGGCCTGCATTCAGATCCATATAGTTAGCTTTACCTATTATTTCAAAATATAGTCTATATTTTATTATATAATAATTATAAAAGTTTGGAGTTTTTTTTACATATAGGCATTTAATTTATCTGGGGTTTATTTTTGTGTAGAGTGTGATCCGAGGATTCAGTTTACCTTTTGTCATGTGGAAAACCAGTTACTGAGTTGCAGTTCAGTTTATTTAATGGTTATTGGTTTATTCAGTTATTCTCATTTTTTCTTGTGTGTGTGTGTGTGTGTGTGTGTGTGTATGGATGTGTGTGTGTGTGTATGGGTGTGTGTGTGTGTATGGATGTGTATGTGTGTGAAAACACACAAATCTGTTTGTATAACCGTATCTATATCTATGTCTCTCTATTATCTATCTATAATTTCCTATGTCATCTAATTTTTTGAATTTATAAGAATTTAATTCTTTCATAGTATACTCTTATGTAGGTACAGTTTATCACTTTTTCTTTCTTTTTTCATTGGGTGGGCTTGCTTGAGGGTTTTTTCCCCCTCACTGGTCTTTCAAAAACTAGCTTTTAGTTTTATAGATTGTTGATATATTTTTTCTATGAATTTTTACTCCTATCTTTTAAATTTATTCTTTTACTTTCTTTGATTTTAATCTGTTTTTCCTTTTCCTACTTCTTGAATTGAATGTTTAACTCATTTATTTTCAATATTTAATACATGAATTTAAGACTATAAATTTTTCTGTAATTCTCTCCTGTCATCGACTAGCATAAATTTGGTATATAGTGCTTTCCTTGTCATTCAGTTCCAAATATTTCATAACCTCCATTCTATAATTTTTTCTTTAACTCATTGGTTACCTAGAAGTATGATTTCACTTTCTAAATTTATGCCTTTTATCTTTATCTGCTTTATTTTTGTTATAATTACTTTCAAGTCATATTGTGAATGCTTAATGACATAGACTCCATAGGATTTCTGGAAACAACCTCTCTGACTTAGTGGGTGATCAACTTATGATGTTCCATGTAAGTGAAAAGAATATGCATTCTCCACTTGGGTTGCAGGGCTCTGTATAATTAAATCCGGATTGGCATTAGGGCTGTTCAGATCTATCTATTTGCTAATTTTTGGTTTGCTTGATCTCTTACTAACTGATGTGTGAAGAAAATTCCCACTTGCTGTCGATTTGTCAACTTCTCAGTGTAACTCTGTCACTTTTTGCTTTACATGAGAAGAGACCGTTGGGCACGCACAAATTCATGATTGTTACATCTCATTGGTGGGTTTTCCCTTTTATGATTATAGTTTTCGCTCTTTGTGGCAGGTGTAGCTTGTGCTCTGCATCCTTGCTGTTAGCTTGGGGCCATCTGACTAGTTTTGGAGATCATCTTGGAGGCCATATGTTCCAGATGATCATAGCTACAGTATGAAGGCAGGCCTCTTCACTGATGTCAGACTTTATATATTAAGCCATTGGGATTTTAGGAGTTGGTCAGTCATAGCAGCTAGGGTCAATTATCCTAAAATACACTCTTATTTTTATGCTTTTTCCCATAAATTCTATTACCCATTTTGCTAATATACTCCTACTATGTACAACTTTAAATTCCTTTTTTGTTCAAAATTTATTAATTCCTTTACATTCAACTTCTGTGTTCAAACTTGCTTTGAATGTGTATTCTTTAGGGACTTCCCTGGCCGTCCAGTGGTTAAGACTCCACACTTTGGCTGCAAGGAGCGTGGGTTCGATCCTTGGTTGGGGAACTAAGATCCCACAATGAGGCCAAAAATTTTTTTAAAAATGTGTATTTTTTAAAACAGAGTATTTCTGGGTTAAAATTCATTTAGGTGTCTCTGTTTTGTTTAACTTAGTGAATTTAATTTTATTTGTTGTGTTTACTGATATCTTTGGTCTTATTTCTACCATCTTATTTTGTTTTGTATTTAACAAGCTATTTCTTTGCTTCTATTTTCCCCCTTTCTTGTTTTCTGTTGGAGTGCTTAAATTTTCTGTTTTTTCTTCATTTTTGGTTTTTAATGGTACTCCTACAATTTTAATATGCAATCTTTTAAATATATATCTATTTCTTAATTTTCATTTTGTAATAATTTCACACTTACAGAAGGTTGCAAAAATAGTACGAATAATTCCAGCATATCGTTCTTCTTCATCCTCAAACAATCACAGTAAAATTATCAAAACTAGGAAATTAACATTGGTACAATACTCATCACCAATCTGTAAACTGTATTCACATTTTTTCAGTTGTTCCCAAATTATACTTTTCCAGGACCTGGATCCAATCCAGGATTCAGTCCAGGATCACTCACTGCATTTAGTTGTCATAGCTTCTTTATCTCCTCCAATCTGGGATAGCTCCTCACTTTTCTTTATCTTTCATGACCTTTACATTTTGTAGAGTACTAGCCAAATACGTTTTGCAGAATGATCTTCACTTTGGGTTCGTCTGATGTTTCTTCATAATTAAATTCAGGTTATTTATTTTTGGCAAGAATACCACAAACACGATGTTGTGCTTTCTGTAGTACTGTGTGATACCAATTTGTTTTGTTGCTGGTGATGTTAACTTTGATCACTTTGCTATGGGGATGTCTGTCAGGTTTTCCACTGTAAAGTTACCATATTTCCTTTTGCAGTTGAGAAATATCTTGTAAGGGAATATTTTGTGACATGCAGCTATCCCGATTCTCATCATAAAATTACTCATTAATTTTAACATCCATTGATGATTCTTGCCTACCACTCTTACTATTAACAGTGTTGGCAAATGGTGATTTTTCTAGTTCATCATTTCTTTTACATTTATTAATTGAAATATACTATAAGGAAGAGCTGTCCCTTTTCTGTATTTATTCAATATTTTTATTCCTATCACTGTATACTCACTTTTATTCTTATGGGTCATAATCTTTTACTATCATCATTTATGTTATTGTTCAAAACGTCTCAGGTTTGCCATTGGGAGTTTCCTCAGGTTGGCTTCTGTGCTTTTTGACATGCCCCCATCATTTTTTGAGCACTTGTTTACTTTTGGCGCCGTAAGATATTCTAGGCTCACTTTATGCCGTCCCTGCCCTAGCCCTGAAATCTGCCATTTCTCCAGGGAGTTCTGGTTCCTTTTGTTGGAAATCAGATTCTGAAACCAAAATCTGGTTGCTAGGTGTGCTCTTTGCTACTGTGGTGTCATTGCTTTTAGGTCCTTTTAGTAGACAAAGTTAGAAAATCATTTCATATCAGTTCATAGAATCTTCCTCTTTCTAGATTATAGTTGTGCAGTATTCCATTGTGTGGATGTACCATAGTTCAACTACTCTCCTATATGTGGGTATTTAGACTGTTTCCAATATTTTGCAATGACAAACAGTGCCGTCATGAACAACCTCACGCATATGTATTTTTGTATTGTTGGAGGTGTATCTTCAGGATAAATTTCTAAAAGTGGAAATGCTCCATCAAAAGGCCAATGCATATATAATTTGTTAGATATTGACAACTCATAGAGAGTTGTAGTAATTTCCATTTTCAGAACTTTGAGAGCTGTTACTTCCTCTTCCACCACAGATTTTTCAATAGAATGTGTAGTTTTAGAAAATTTCACTAATCTGATAAGAAAAGGGATCTCATTTTAATTTGCATTTATCAAGTTATGAGTGAGTTTAATATGTTTTTTATGTTTGGTGCTGTATTTATATCATTCTTTTGGTAAATTATCTGCTCATGTCTTCTTTCCGTTTTTCTATTCATGTTTTGGTACTTTATTTTATCCCTCAATTTTTATGAGTTGTTTATATGTTAGTAATGTTAACCCTTTGAGTTATCTTCTGTAAGAATTTCCTCCCAGTTTGTCAGTTGTCTTTTGACTTTGCTTATGTTTTTTTTCTTTTTTATCAATAACTTAAAATATTTTTAAAATAAATGTTTATTTCTGGGAACATTTATCAGCATTTTCTCTTGTTACCTTTGGATTTTGGGTCACAGTTAGAAGGCTTTTCCCTATACTGATGTTAAAGAGAATTTCACCTGTATCTTCTTTCCATATTTGTATGGTTCCACTCATACCTTCCATTTTATTCTTATCCAGTGTTTATTTTCCTTGATTTTTTTTCTCTCTCTTATTATTATTTCTATGATAAGCAGTCAGACCTTATTTAGAATTATCCACAAGTTTGCCAGTGTCTTTGCTCATCATTACTTTTTGAAGTCCTGTTTTTCATTTTAGGTTCCCTTTCTTCCTTAAGTGTACTCTTGGTAGGTATTTCAAAAAAAGATCTGTGTATGGTAAACTCTCTCATTCTTTGTCTACAAATGCCATTGTTTAGCATTCATTCTTTTTTTTAAATTTAATTAAATTAATTTATTTTTATACCGCAGGTTATTAGTTATCTATTTTATACATATTAGTGTATATTTGTCAATCCCAATCTCCCAATTCATCCCACCACCACCACCACCACCCCCACTTTCCCCCCTTGGTGTCCATATGTTTGTTATTTACATCTGTGTCTCTATTTCTGCCTTGCAAACCGGTTCATCTGTACCATTTTTCTAGATTCCACATATATGCGTTAATATACAATATTTGTTTTTCTCTTTCTGACTTACTCCACTCTGTATGACAGGTCCATCCACGTCTCTACAATTGACGCAATTTTGTTCCTTTTTATGGCTGAGTAATATTCCATTGTGTATATGTACCACATCTTCTTTATCCATTCATCTGTCGATGGGCATTTAGGTTGCTTCCATGACCTGGCTATTGTAAATAATGCTGCAGTGAACATTGGGGTGCATGTGTCTTTTTGAATTATGGTTTTCTCTGGGTATATGCCCAGTAGTGGGATAGCTGGGTCATATGGTAATTCTATTTTTAGTTCTTTAAGGAACCTCCATACTGTTCTCCATAGAGGCTGTATCAATTTACATTCCCACCAACAGTGCAGGAGGGTTCCCTTTTCTCCACACCCTCTCCAGCATTTATTGTTTGTAGATTTTCTGATGATGCCCATTCTATAGCTGGTGTGAGGTGATACCTCATTGTAGTTTTGATTTGCATTTCTCTAATAATTAGTGATGTTGAGCAGCTTTTCATGTGCCTCTTGGCCATCTGTATGTCTTCTTTGAAGAAGTGTCTATTTAGGTCTTCTGCTCATTTGTTTGATTGGGTTGTTTGTTTTTTTAATATTGAGCTGCAGGAGCTGTTTATATATTTTAGAGATTAATCCTTTGTCCATTGATTCGTTTGCAAATATTTTCTCCCATTCTCAGGGTTGTCTTTTCGTCTTTTTTATAGTTTCCTTTGCTGTGCTGAAGCTTTTAAGTTTCATCAGGGCCCTAGCATTCATTCTTGAATGGTGGGTGGTTTAACTGGATAGCATATTCCATTGTCTTCCAGCATCTACTGTTGTTGGTAGAAGTCTTCAGTCAGCCTAATTGTTATTGCTTGTTAACTTCTCTTTTTGTCTCTGATGGCTTTTAAAGTTGTCTTTTTGTTTATAATGTACTGTTTTATTACAGTGTGTATAAGTGTTTACTTATTTGCTTATAAGCAAATAAGCATTTGCTTTAATTTATTCTGCTCATGATTTTTTATATTTCCACAATATGAGGACTCCTGTCTTCATTTCTGGAAAATTCTTGAGTATTATCTCTTCGAATATTTACTCTTTTTCATCCTTTTTGTTTCCATGTTCTGGAACACATAATGTATAAGTTGGAAATTACTATACCTTTCATGTGTCTTAACTCTTTTTCATATTTTCTGTTTCTCTGTGTTGCATTCTGAACAGTTTCCTTTTATCTATTTTTATATTTCACTTAATCTCTCAGTGGTTCTGTCTAGTTTTCTGTTCAATTCTTCCACTGAATTTTTTTCACTGACTCTATATTTTTATTTCTAGATTTTCTATTTGGTTCTCTTTCAAATCTTTTCTTTTTCATACTGCCCTATTTTTGCCATGTAATTTCTGTTCCTGCTGTTAACTTTTGAACCAGGGGCAGGTCAAGGATTTGTGGAACCCGAAGCTTATACATTTAGAAGGCCCCTCTTTAAGAAAAAGAGTAAACAATTACAAATACACAATTGAGTATACTAGGTAATATTTGTTTGGAATGAGAAAAGAAACCACAAAATATTATAGATTTCAAAAAGCTGCCAAATACCACAAATATCACAAAAAGTCCAGAAAAGTAAAATATTTTTATTAATTAACGGCCTGATACAGCTCTATCCTTGATTTTCTCATCCTATTACAAGTTTATAATATTTTTTCAAGGGAGAATAGAAAGATAACTCAGTCTTTTCTCTAGTATATTTGATCAGAATTTAACTTCTATTATTTGTGGTTTATAAAGGTTAGTTTCAGTTTCACACATAGCTTTTGGCAATATCATGCATTTTGAGAAACTGTCAAATTTGGGGAAAACTCGATCTAATTTCTTTCATATATTATCTGTAAGGCTTGAAAGAATTTTTTACGTATGAGCCTCTGGCTCTATACATTTCAATTTTTTTTCTTTTCTACATATTTGTGGTGCAGGGTACTCTAGGACAAGCTTATAGTAGGATACAATCTCTTGTCCCATACCTTCACGTCACTACATGGAAATGACTATGAAACACATAAATATGTCCCACGAACTCCAAACTAAATACATTTTCAACTCTAGTCCAACCCCAAAGATGCCCATTGCCATTCTCTTATCTTCAGATAAGAAGTGTGAATGAGGCAGAATGGAAAGAGACAGTGGTCTTAACTAATTAACGTTAAAATATCTTTTGTAAATTTTATAACAACATGAGGCCGTGTGAGTACATTTCCAGGGTCCCTCCCAGGGCTTTGCAAAGGGTCTGTGCCTGTGAGAGGCCCAGAAGCATTAGCTTCATTAACTTTACAGTGAATCTGCCTCTGCTTTGAATATCTAATCATAATTATTTTAAAGCCTATTTTAAATTGCCTTTTTATTTATAGGCACAACGGTTCCATTAGCTAACTCTTTCCATAGTGTTGTTTTAGCTTGCTTTATCTGTAATCTTGGATTATGAGGTCAACTTATGTGGGGCTTGCTGTGGGAGTCTGCAAACTGTGGGAGTCTCGTAGGCCAATGGTGACTTGGTGGTTGCCTTTGCCAGGGCTCCTTGGTCCCAGTTCATATATATGTTAATTTCTGTTAAGGTTGGAGGTCACACAATATGCAATATGAAAAGTCATGAATTTAGACTCCACACATTTATATGGCACAGATGGGGGTCCCAACTTCTTTCATGTGGCTCATTTTAGTTGTTTTTTGCTCACCACGGTGACTTTGTTTTGTCACCCCCTTTCTCTTTAGTTTTGTCACCTACCTTGATTTTGAGCTCCATTATGTACTCAACATTCTTTTCTTAAATTTTACCTGACATAACCATGTACTTGGAAATGGAGGATGATCATTTGAGTAAATCTAGTCAGATCAGCTTCAACTCATTCATTCAACACTGTATTTCTGACATGGGTCTGACACTTTCTAGAGTACTAGCTATTCATCTGTATGTAATTCAAACTCCGTGCCCTTGTGGAGTTTACTTTCTTGTAAGTTGAAATAAACTCTTTTGTGCTAGGGACTCTTTTTCTTCCCCTGCAGAAAGGGGAAAGGGGCCTAGTTTCCTTCTCTTCTCTTCTCTGAATGTATCTGAGGTTACAAACATGCTTTAGCAGCTCTGTGACTATAAATATTGTCTCAGCATTTGAGGATATTTAAAGTAAAATCTAGGCCTTCCCTATTATGTGCCCAGACCTTTCTACCACTGTGGACCCCTCGTATTTAGAATTTGTCTATCATATGCACTGCAGTAATAATTAAGCACCCCAACTTCTTTTTGCATTCCCCATAACATAATTCTTTAATTATTTGAAAATAATTTTCCTTTTTTTCCCAGAAAAATTCACCCTTTTTGGTGTATAGTTCTAAGAGATTTGACAAACTGTACAGTTATGCAACCACCACACAATCATGCTACAAAATAGTTTCATCGCCTCCAAATATTCTCTTACCTTCCTTTGTAGTCAAACCATCCTATTCTCCCACAGCCTTTGGCAACCACTGATCTGTTCTCTATCCCTTTAGTTTTATCTTTTCAAGAATATTGTGTAAATGGAATCATACAGGATATAGCCTTTTGTGTCTGGTTTCTTTCACTCAGTGTCATGTATTTGAGATTCATCCACATTGTTGTGTGTGTCAGTAGTTTGTTCTCTTTCTCCCATGGAAAAAAAAATTGTCTTACTCAGAACTTTTTGTTTGTAAAAGCTAATTATGGTCAATGAGAATTGATTGATATATGATAGTTCTTTTTGCTAAGATACCATCAAAGAATTATATCCAATATGTACCACATTATAGATTTTTAGGAAAAAAAGAAACAACTGTAATACTTCTGATTTAAAAACTGTTAAAATGAGAACAAACATGCCACTTGGAATTCAGGAAATACTGTAATCCCGGGCCAAGCCAAAAGAATTTGGTGATGTTTTCATAAATGTGGGAAACCTGAAAAGTGGTACATATAAGATTTTAAAATCTGCTTTAAAATAATGAAACTAGCAGGTGCTTAACAAATATTTGTTGAATATGTGAAGGATGGAAGGATGGAGCCTCACTGAACCTTAGGGGCTTCCTGAAGCATGGAGACTCCCAAGTTGGTGATTATTTGCCCAAAAGACCATCTGCCTTCGATCCCAAACCTGCCAGCTGCTGTCTGCAATTCTCCCTGGTGTTGTGGTAGTAAGGGCTTTGGCATGTTCTCAGCTTTGTGGGCTTGGGAGGCAACACAAAAGAGCAGCCAGGTAGCACACTGCCGTCATCGTCCCATAGCCTTCCCAAAGTTTCTTTGGGGTCTGCCTGCCAGGCGCACACCTGCTCCAGCTTGCCTAGTCACATGTCCCGTTGAGCAGTGAGTTCCCTTATGTGAGGCGGCCACGCACCTGTTTTCTTTAGTCAAGCAAGTAAATGTGTTCATGGCAGGAGCCAAATTTCACCTTCAAATGTGTGCTCAGTGCCCCCATCGCAGATGACAACTGCACCTCCAGGGCAGGGCTGGGCCCCTGTGGCTGACAGGGGTGGTCTCTTCCCACACCTGTGTGCTCCATGCTCAAGCCAAAATGATATAAAACATGTATTAAATATAATCACTGCTTCAAAGTAGCTGACTGCCATTTTGGAGGCAGTGTGCCATATTGGAGAAGGTTCATGTTGCATGCTTGCTGAGGGATTGGCACATCCCGGTCCTTTTAGGCAGAATTTCAGTGTTGGAAAGACCCTAAAGATCATACAGTCAAGCGAACCAGCTACCACAGTTGCTTGGACAGCTCTCTCCCCCTGCTGCATCACATGAGACAGCTGATGTCACATCAACGGTTGGGTCTTCCCTAGGCATTTCCAGATATCCTAGCTCAGCAGCATCAGTGAGCTAGGCTTTTAGCTATGAGCAACTCTGGCTGCACTACCTGGGAACAAGGGAGAGAGGCCCTGGTATTGTCTGGTGATTTTTAAAGCTTGATTATGGCCAACTTCCTGATGGACAAGGATTTGATTTAAAATTCCAGTACTTTTCTTTGATTCTTATGGGCAAATGTTGCATCCATAAGGAAGATATTGTTAGTTTCATTTTTTTTTCACTTTTGTTTTTGTATAGGACTAAGGTTTTTTTATTAGACTCCTACAATGTCAGTTACTAAGGGTTACTAAAATTTGGTATCCCAAACTGGAACTGCTAGTTTACCAAAAGTTTGAGTCAGGACTCTTTTCCGAACAAATACAGACCGTTTGGGTGTTCCTTGAACATGCCAAGCTCATTTCCACCCCAGGATCTTTGCCCTTATTGAAGACTTTTAGACTATGACTATAAAAAGTATCCAGTTTGTATTAGGGCAAAATCTGTTTCTGGTTGTCTTTTCCTCCTTGGCTAAATTTTTCCCACTGATGCCAATAGCATGTACCTTTGGCAGAAGAAGAAAGAGACAGGGATTGCTGAAACCTACCTCGCCTCCCAAGTGCCTGGGATGTGTTATGTGATTTTGCCCTGGGTGAGCTTTAACATTTTTCTAACATTAATTTTGGCCTTTGACTTTCACTGGGATAGACTAGGTCAGAATTCAGTAATATAAGAATTTTGATTGTATGCTCTTTGTAAACATCATGTAAATGGCTGTATACACAGATTGCGTGTTCCAGAGTTTACTGAACCTTCTCCTACTTTGAGATGTTTAGATGAAAATTGTTTGCTATAATTTCTATAGATCTGTAAAATAGGAAATCCACTTATCCATCACCAAGAGGTGACCACATTTGCGGGCGTTTGTTCAGAGCATAGAGTATCCCTTGGAATTAAGACAGTTGAAACCTACAGTCCGAAAAGAGCTCATCCATGTTTTAGTTTAGAAGTCTTATCTAAGGAGCTGGGTAAACAGTGATCAAAAACACAAGTGGTATTCAACAAAAGAAATTCATATTATAGTTTAAGTATGTACTGAATCTTTTATTAAAATATCTTGGCTTATTAAATGTCATATTTAAAGGTGCTTTCCAAATACAGTTTTAATAATGATCATAAGTGTACTGCAGGGTAGTTTGTGTGCCCATTAAAAGAGAGAAATATGCTTACACTGTGTGGTCATAAAACCTGTAAACTGCCATTTAGTAAGTGGCTAAGAAGTGAATTGCCACAGAAACCCAGACTTGCAGCAGCTGCAAGTAAAGGAAAGAAGTTTCTAAATGCTGACACCGGTCATGAAACTGATATTTTATTTAGATGTCCTTGCAGCACAGAGCTCTTGGAAATCATGTTTATAGTCTTCGTGCAATAGAAATACAAGCAATAGTGTATATTTTGGCAGGTAGTGCCCGATTTAGTTGTAATAATTCACGCACTGCTCCAGGGCTTCCATGTTGCTCCAGGCAAAAACCTGTATTATAAATTATAGCACACAAAGCTGAATTTGACCTACCAGTTGATGCATAATAAACGGACTTAATTCTGAATATTAACTACACATTGTGGCCTAAAGGTTTTATGCTCTCTAAATGTAGCAATAAATTATACAAAAATCTTCCTCTTGGGTGAAGCCTAAATATAAATAAATCCCCAATCTTCATACTATGCCACAAGACCGGTTACTATAGATACCAGAGAGAATATATTAATCTTAAATATTATTGCCAAATAAAATAACTTTAGAATATCACTAAATATCTGAACTAATTATAGAAACTTTGGGGACGAGTTTCAGTACTTTAATAAAGCACTTTCCCATTTGCCGCATTTCTTTAGTGGTAAGTTGAAAGATTCACCTTGCTTCTGTGATCAACGTGAGTAAAATATTCACTTTTAAAAATTCATCCCAATCCCAAGCACAGGGTTTGGTCCATATAAGTGCTCAGAAAATACCTGTCAATAAATGAACGAGTTAGGAATGTTTTGAAACATCACATCATCTGGTCAAAACAGTCTTGGGTTTGAAATATGTGTATTTCTAGATTTAGATATTTTGTTCTACGAGTGACTTTCTGTGTGATACTGAGCCGATCACATAGCTTCTCTGAGCTTCTTTACTTGCTTGTAAAAGGGAGATGAAGGCGCGGTGCGGGGAAGACCCATTCCTATCTCACAGGATTGTGCCTTGTGAAAAGTTGAGACCAATGTCTGTGAAGTATTTTGAAATTATTTTCTCTAGCAAAGATGTTTTATCCAGACAAGAAATGCTCAACCCTAGCAGAAATGGTGCACTGTCTTTGCCATGCTTGTATCATGTGACACCACCCCTCCCTGGCCACAGTTGACTGAACCTGGGGTAGACAGTCAGATCTTCACTTTTGAGAATTTGAACTGAGAGATCCAGACACCGAGAGTTAGTTCATAATTGTTCCTAACCTGGAAGTTCCTTCCCCGGGGCCTGGTTCTGTTTCCTGGCCCCAGTTTCCATGAGCTATCTTTGCATCCTAATAATAAACCTCCCTTTCTTTGAGTTATGTTGTATGGGATTCTATTTCTGGAAACCGAACAATTTGAAGACAATTTTTTATGAGTCCCTTCACTCATTTCTTGAGCACCTACCATAATTGACTCAGGAATTTTTGATTTAGTAGTGGGCGGATAAAACATAAAACTAACTGTAATACGAGTCAAAAATGCCAATGCATATAAAAATATGAGTAGTGTTTTAAATTAAATAGAGAGAAATAATATCTACCCAAGGATAAGGGGTAGGTTAGGAAAGTCCTGATAGACCTGGGGCTTTATATGCGTCCCTTCTTTTTTATGAACACCGCCTCCATCATGGTACACACTCCCCATTCTGTCCTCTGTGGACTGTAAGAATAGCTTCCTAACTGCTGTCTTTGTCTTCAGGCTGCCCTCCATACTGCTACCAGAGTTATCAGGTAACATCAAACATAGAATAACAGACGTTGATCCTAAAATGAGCCTTAAAAGACTCCATGCCTGTGGGTTAAGGTCCAAACTCCTACCCTGGCATACCCAACACACTACTAGGTCCCAGAAATTCCTTTCCAGGCTCATGCCCTACTCCTGCTTCACACACTCTGGGTTCCAACCACCTTGAAGCTGTCCTTATTTTTGATTTTTTTTTTTTTTTTTTTTTTCCTTGCGTTATGCGGGCCTCTCACTGTTGTGGCCTCTCCCATTTGCGGAGCACAGGCTCCGGACGCGCAGGCTCAGCGGCCGTGGCTCACGGGCCCAGCCGCTCCGCGGCATGTGGGATCTTCCCGAAACGGGGCACGAACCCGCGTCCCCTGCATCGGCAGGCGGACTCTCAAGCACTGCGCCACCAGGGAAGCCCGAAGCTGTCCTTATTTTTGATGATGTTTTGCACTTGCCTCTGTGCCTCGGCCTGCACCATTCTCACATCTTTACCTGGAAATCCACTGGTCCTCCTTATAGCCCCAGCTGAGATTCCACTTCCTCTCTGAGCCTTCCTTGATCCCTTTTCAATTGCAGAATTAATATTTAAAGAGTCTGTCTACACAATGCATTATACGTACCAGCACAGTATATTACAGTTAATTGTTTATGTCTGTCTTTTTTTTCCTGAAGTACTAAGTAGAGGGCAGGGCAGGTGCTACTCATCTTTGCATCTCTAGTGAGCATTCAGAAGGAGCTTATGGAAGGGGCTCAGAGAAATGATTGTTTAACTGGATGGGGATGAGATTTGAATTGGTCCTGGAACAATGGCTTCAATTTTGAAAGGTGGATGTGGGATAGAGGCTTTAAGGACCAGGGAACAGGAGCCTGATCACAAAGGGAGCAGGAAAGTTCCGAGCAGATTCAGGGAGAGCATGTCATCCAGCTTCGCTGGAACAAAAGGGAGAGATAATGAAGGAAAAGAAAGAAGATAATGTTGGAAAAATCAGTTGGGATCCTGTCATGGAGGATTTTAATTTAAAAAATGCGAGCTTAATTTTCATAGGCACCAGGGAGCCCTGTCCCTTGAGTACAATGGTGATGTGATCAAAACTGCCTTTTAAGGAGATGAAACTCGGGGGGGTGCAGAGGGTGCACTGGAACGGAGATCCTGGATTACTCTCCTCATGCTTCCAGGGAGGAGGGCCAGGCACGATCCCCCATGGTTTCCATCTTCTTATTTCTTTATATTTTACTGTTCTCTTTTCAGACAAATTAAAAAAAAAAGAGAGAGACAAGAGAGAGTCATCTACCATGGCAGTCTCCTTTTCCTTCATCTCAGGTGTAGCAAGGATTTGGGGGGCTTTAAAGCATCTGATAGACATGAACAAGGGCATATCATCCCCATCTAGATGATCGCCCTTTTATTTTTAGTAACGCTGGAGAGATGGAAATGGTTTGATACGGAGACACGCTTGACCTGTTCTATTTTTGCCATGCTTTCAGGCAGCTTAACGAGAACACTGGGTTCCTGCTTCAACAAGGGAATTGGAAGGTTTCACTTTCTCTCAGTGGCACTGGTTTCCCTTCTGGCTCCCCAAACTCAGCAAAATTCAGGAACCATGACCTCCAGGTCTCAGCTGACTTGTTCCACAAATATCACTTCTTCTTTGAAGCCTTCTTAGATTCGTTACCATCCTCCAAGCCTGAAGTGACCACCCCCCCCACCTCTATGGTATTTCCTTTTTCTCCTTGAAATCATGATTATCTGTAAAGTGACTCTATGTGCCTAACGGCCTGAAGTCTCCTTGGGGGCAGGGTCAGGCCTTCTTCATCCTTAATACCCCTCTCCCCCGCTTGGGTTCATCAGTGTCTGTGTGTCTGCACATAGCAGGTTCCAATACTTTACATTTGAATAGCACTGAATATTTTGCTCTTTTTTTCTTTTGAATTTTCTATGTATCAGAAAAAGAAGGCTTTACCATCTTCACTTCCATTTTGCAAGTGAGAAAATCAGGCATTTGAATGATATACCTAAGTCTGCATAAAATGGCAGAGACCAAAATTCATTTTTTTCCTTCCAAATTCATCCATACTCTTTCTACTACCCTCCTACCTCATGCTGCCTGATGAATGAGTGGATTTGAATTTTAGTTAGGATTTTGTTTTTTGAATTACACAGAATTCTAGTGAGGAAGGAACCTGTGGAGATGCCATCACACTGTCCCCAGAGTCCTGGGGAGGCACACGTGACAGCCAGGGGGGTGGGAGAGTTCCTTGATCCGCCCGAAATATTTAAAATTCAGCCGTTAATCATAACAGCTGCTTTCTGGCTTCAAGTGATCAGCAACTAATGATTCCAACATTCTGAGTTTTAGAAATTCCTATTAATTGTCCTTAAAAAAAGGGCAAGAATGAATAATCCTGACTTCATTTGTGAGAAAAGAATCAATATCTCTCTCTCTTAGTTGCCCTCACTTTCCTTCTTTTCTCCTCAAAATCTTTTGATCTAAAGTGCAGTTATTTTCTGGGCCCTTTTTTTCTCTGGGTCTGACTTTTGGCCGTCAGAATCAAAAGGGAGGGGTGGGCCCCATGATAACAGGTGCTCCTGGAGAAGTCCCCCCAAGCTCGCTGAGCTTTAGAACATAGCCAGCCAGGGAGACGGGCAGAACTCCAGGCTAAAGAGGGGAAACACCCAACCCATACTTATGGTGATAGATTTCTTTCACATCAAGAAGACAGTGTAGCTTTACTGTATGAGTACATAAACATGGATGTGTGTGTATATGTGTGTATGTACAGATATGTGTGGGTGTCTGTATCTATCTATATATCATCTATATACACTCACGCTTTGCTGTGCCTATGTAGGGGAATAGAATTTCCCACCCAAAATATATCTCTTTGGCATATTAATTATTTTAAGCTGGTTATGTTTTATTTATTTATTTTTTTAATTTATGGCTGCATTGGGTCTTCGTTGCTGAGCACGGGCTTTCTCTAGTTGCGGCGAGCGGGGGCTACTCTTCATTGCAGTGCGCAGGCTTCTCATTGCGGTGGCTTCTCTTGTTGTGGAGCACGGACTCTAGGTGCGCAGGCTTCAGTAGTTGTGGCACACGGGCTCTAGAGCACAGGCTCAGCAGTTGTGGCACACGGGCTTAGTTGCTCCATGGCATGTGGGATCTTCCCGGACCAGGGCTCGAACCCATGTCCCCATGGGACATTGGCAGGCGGATTCTCAACCACTGAGCCACCAGGGAAGCCCAAGCTGGTTATTTTCTAAGAAACAGCAGATGTGGGAAAAACTCTGAACACCAAGTAGGAGTTACCCTTTTGAAAGAAAAATTTACATTTACCAGAGAAATCTCCATTTGTGAGTGTGTCTCATAGATGTACCAGGAAGAAAAGGATGACCTAATCTCTAGAAACTTATCAGTGAAGAGGCACTGACTTCAATCCACATAGTAACCTTACCCTTGTTTACTGTGCTTTTCCTGGTCACTGCCCATAACTGAGTCTCCCCAGCTTTAACATCCTCTTGTGTCTTTAGCTGAAGATGGTATTTAAGGTGAGGGTTTCAGCCATTTTGGCGAGTTACTCAATTTTCCCGAGTCTCTCTCATGTACACATGTTATTAAACTTTTGTTTGATTTTCTCCTGTTAATCTCTTAGTGTCAATTTAATTCTTAGACCAGCCTGAAGAACCCTGGGGGTAAAGGAAAATGTCTTCCTCCCTGACACCTACTTAGTACAAAAGCTCTTGGGTTTATTCGTAGTTCCTTTTAGTCTTTGCTCATAAATTCACTGAATTTGGTGTGCAAACTTGGAGGTTTTCAAAATGGGTTAATTCTCATCTTAATCTGCTGTGCAAGGTAATCAGTCCATCTTCAATAAATCACTAATGATTTCAGAAAGACGGAACCATTCCATGTGGACAGAATTCAACTGCTAATAAGAGTTTAATTTTCTATCTGATGGGAACATTTCTAAAATGTTTTTAGTCATTTGTGTCTAGATGTTTTGTATGAACCTGTGTATTAGTTTGCTATGGCTGCTGTAACAAAGTACCACAAACTGAGTGGCTTAACAGAACTTTATTGTCTCCCAGCTCTGCAGGCCAGAAGTCTAAGATCAAGATGCCAGCGTGGCTGTGCTCCCTCTGAAGGTGCTAGAGAAAGCCCTTTTCCAGGCCTCTCTCCTAGCTTCTGGTAGTTCCTTGGCTTGTGACAGCATAACTCCAATTTTCACATGGCATTCTCCCTGTATGCATGTCTGTGTCCACATTTCCCCTTTTGATAAGGACGCCAGTCATGTTGGATTAGAGGACCACTCTACACCAGTATGACCTCATCTTAACTGATTACATCTGTAACACCCTATTTCCAAGTCAGGTTACATTCTGAGCTACAGGGAATTAGGACTTCAACACGTGAATTTCGAGGGTACACAGTTGAATGCACAGCAGTCTTCCCTCTGGTCCCCCCAAATTTATGTCCTTATATGCAAAATACAGTCACCGCAGTCCAATGTCTCCAAAAGATAACTAATTCCAGCATCAGCTCTTAAGTCCCAAATCTCATCCGAGTATCATCTAAATCAGGTGTGGGTGATACTCAGGGTATGATTTTATCCTGAGGCAAAATTCCTCTTTATTTGCGAACCTGTGAAAACAGACAAGTTATCTGCTTGCAAAATTCAACAGTGGGACAGGCACAAGATAAATAATCCATTCCAAAAGGGAGAAATCAGAAGGAAAAGGCAAGCAAATCTGAAATCTAGCAGGGTAAATTCCACTGGATTTTTTGGCTTGCACATAACCCTCCTTGGCCAGATGCTCTGTCCTCTGGACCCACCCAGGCAGCAACCGCACCTCCTCAGCCCTGAGCAGCAGCTCTGCCCTCTGGACTGGAAGAAGTAGCTTTTCTCTCTGGAACGAAGGAGGTGGCCCTACCCTCAGAGTCATTTTTCCCTTTTCTTGAAGGATAACACGTTTGCAGGCAAACACCTCTATCGCCCAGAATCCCAAAAGTCTGACAGCTTTCCTTCATTTCTGCCCTGACTCTGTACCCTTCAGTCCAAGCTGGCAGCATTTCTGCTGTGGTGGTTGTTGGATCCCCGAATCACATGACTGTTCTCTGTAGCAGAATGTTATCTGGCCACACCCCTGGTGCTCTCTCCAGAGCACGCGCGTTGCCATTTTTTTTTTGCATTATGCATAGGTTGAGAATTTTCCAGATCTTTTAAGTTCCGGTTTCTTTTTGCTTAGCAGCTCCTTCTTCAGTTTATCTCTCTCCTCTCACCTTTTAGTATAAGCAGCAGGGAGAAATCAGTCCATATCGTCAACACTTGACTTAGAGATCTCCTCAAAATATCCAAATTTATTACATCCAAGTTCTACTTGCCACAAACAGTAGAACACAATTAAGCCAAGTTTTCTGCCACTTTAAAACAAGGATTCCCTTTCCTAATTACATCTGCAATGACCCTATTTCCAAATAAGGTCACATTCTGAGGTACTGGGTGTTAGGACTTTAACGTAGGAATTTTGAGGGGACACAATTAAACCCATAGCAACCTGTTAAATTTGCAGTATTCTAGAAGAATCCAACCCTCACTCAAGTTCCAAATTGCATTTTTGATGCAGGTATCCTCATGTGACAGGATAGCTACCAGAGATATCAGCGGTTAAGCCAGTCACTTTTTGTGGAATCAAATTCAAGGCAGCATGACTTGCCTGAGACAAGGTCTCAGCTCCATGTACATTGGCAAGCATTAAACAATAATAGCCACCCATGTCATGTTTCTACAATATATGAAAGACTATCCTAGAGTCCTTATAGATATTATATAATCTTAGAAAAACACTTCAAGGTACTATTTGTAGTACCCATTTTACAGATTAGAAAACTAAGGCTCACATAGTTTAAGAGACTTGCACATGTCCACAGCTTGCAGAGATCCATGCCTTGCAGTGTTTCAGAAACTTGTCATGATTGAGTCAGTCTGGAACCCTCTGTAGACCTGGTATTTGACCTGCCTTGGCTGACTCATCAACATAGTCTCACCCCTGTCAGGACCCTAGGTCCAGATACCCAGGAATCTTCCCCTTTAAAAACAATTCACATGCATTCTAATATCTTTGCTGGAGTAGATGATTAAGTTGGAGGTACAGCTCATATTTTATCTGTGCCAGAGGCCAAAATTTGGAGAGAGTGTGTTGTGTTTGTGAATGTCATCCATCTCATGTGACATAGAACAAGAAATTTGATAACTGCACGTTAGGTCAATTTCAAAAGATTATGGCAAACTCTAGTCACACATCTGGACTTCTCAGTGATCCACAGTGAATCTCCTATGCCACAAATTCCTCTCAACATGCTTTGAGTCTATTTATAAATGGTCTCTACCACCTCCAGGGCTAGTAAGTCCCCTAAGTTTCCTACCTGCTGTGTAAAGTTATATTTCCTTTCAATTGTTCCCAAATGGCTTTCTTCCAATTTGGAGGCTGCTCCCTAGTCCTCATGTGTAGGGTTAGCTGAACAAGGCCATGTACAACTTCTCACTTCTCTTCATCATTATCTTCAGAGACTTTGATTAGATTGTTTCTGAGCCCTGGTCTTTTCAGACAGAGGAAGCTGTATTGTTTGAAACCTTTCCTAACACTGCAGAGCCTGCCTCCCCTTGATCATCCTGGCTTTCCATCACTCCAGGTCTGCTCTGGCTGTTAAATCTCTAGAAGTGTGGCACTAAGGGCAGCAACGGGCCTCCCAGGCAGGACCTCCACCCACACCCCTTGCCAGTGATAATGAAATCTCTTGACCCCATCTTTCTTGTTCTCATTCCCCTGAAGATTCCTTCCACCAGGTGTGTTCCTTGGAGAATTCTAAAGCAGCAGACATCCCACAAAAAGGGAAGCAAATTTCCTCCGGGGTCACATCACGTGCTGTCATTCCAACCGTCTGATTTTAGATTCTGAAGTTCTGAAAGCCCCCAAAGAGTGGAATCCCCTGCCGAGAGGCTGCACATCTAGCCAGGGAGAGTCTCTTGAAGCGGGCTTTATTTCAAGTGTGAGGACCTGGTTTATTAGAAGCAGTAGGGGGAAAAACCCACACCTGAGACTTCTCACATGCTTGTGAAATTCAGATATGAGAAGAAACATTGTTGGGATCAATCAGAATCAGCTGGCCACCTGGCTGTAGGGAGATGGCAAGGAGGGAATGGGGAAACTTTGAAAATTCTGCCTTGAATAGAGTGCCCTGGCTCCCTGGGGTTGGACAAGGATGAATGAGATCTGCTTTGGCTTGTGCTGACATCCAGTCCCTGGAGTGAATGGCGTTTGCTACAGGAGGCAGGGGATTCTGTTCTTCTTTTTCAATAGAGTCTTTGTGGTGCCAGGTTTAGAATCTCTCAACCTTGCCATTCCCGCTCTCTTTGAAGGATGGCTTGTCAACACTGGGTGCTGGGTAAACCTTGCAAAGGTAATCTTGTGCTTGGCCCAATGCTGATTTAAAATTAGGTTGTCCTCCATATTTGCAACTGAAGATCAACTCAAAGACTTGGCTTAACTAAGAGTAGGCCAATGGGAAAGAAAAGTAACCATATTAGTGATACCTCTGCCTTTTAGGGAACATTCACTGAATAGTGCTTTTTACCCAAAGTGAACCTGTTTTATGTTCAAGCACTTGTAGGTAGAGAAACCCAAATGGGGAGATGAGGGAGGCAGGGGTAGAGAGGAAAAACCATGGATGTATTGAAATGAGCAGGCTTTCAGGCCCGCGAAATGCAATCACTTCCAGTGGGCTGTGTGATCTCAGAAAGGCCATTAACCTCTCTGGGATAATGACATCTATTGCACAGTTTGGCCTGAGAAATAATTGTTATAATGTCTATAATGTGGTTAACACAATGTGCAGCACATGGCAGGTACACAATAGACGTTCTTTTTCATTTCCAGAGGCACTGCCTCAGGTCCTTCTGCAAGGGAAAAGCTTGCCAGTATATAATCATGCACTATCTCCTTGTTTAATTTCCTTTTTGTACATGCTATGGAAAAAGATATATGAACCAAGAGCAACATAGCAGCGTGTTCCAAGGGGGTTAGTTATGACTGTAGAGGGTGGCTGGAGGGGACAGTCCCTTTTTCCTTCCTCAGGAGGGCACAGATAGGAAGTGACCAGGATGTCATTTGAGGAGCCATGAAAGCTCTGTGATGGAGGTCTTCACTGAGGACAGGTTGAAGAAAAATGGCCTCACTTCATAGCAGAATAATAGTTCATAATAGAGCAAGTATTGGAACCGAATGTAGTGGTTGCATGGTGTCTACTTATATAGGAAGTGATTACATTTATTTTTTGAATTTTGGCAAGCGGAAACCTGCTCTGGAATAAAGAACTACAGGAAATGGCAAGAGGTGAAAACATGGATAGAAGTTGCAGCGCTCAAAGGGACTCAGTTACTTGAGAACAAAAGAAGAGTGTCTTGTGGGGGGTGAAACAGAACCCAACCACCTAAGATGGCCCTGGTCTATTGGCCGTGGGCAGCCTTGCCTTCTCTACCCACCATGCCATTCTGAGCTCTGTCATCTTCAGGGACACCTGCCCAAATGCTATCCTTTTCTCTCCCACATTGTCCTCCTTTCCAACACCTCAGGCTGACTTAGAAGATCCCTCCTCGGGGGCCTCACTTTACCCCTTTATGGGCTTTTTAAAAAATGTGTTTCATGAGTTACTCTGTTGATCTTAGGGGATCGACTTTAGGAAAAAGAATACAAAATTAGGCAAAAAATTATTAATTTAGAATAAGCAAAGAAATCCTACCAAATTACAAATGTTAAAAAGCTGACATATACCACAAGTGTACCAAACTGGAGAAATCGCTCAGTTTTTAATCAGTGAATCAACTGATAAATCTATTTGTACACTTTTTGTTTCACACTCTTTGATCACTTTTTCCCATGACAGTGTTTTGGAATATTGTCTATAGAGAAAACAGAAAGATAATTCACTCTTTTCTTTATCATAGTTGATTGGAATTGGTTTTTATTATTCATGATTTAGAATAATTTCATTCAGCTTCACAACTTGATAATTTCATGTAAATTCTTAGGATTTTTGTCAAGTTTGGGAAAACAATCAAGCTTTTTTCCTATGAGAACTGTAAAATTTCAGAGCATTTCCCTTTTTTGTTGTTGTTGTTGTTGTTCATTGACTAACCTTCAATGCTCTTTGAATTGATTTTGTTAGGAATGTACCTGGAATCTAGAATGGCTAGCAATAACTTAATTTTACTTGGGAGTTATCATATTCTACATAAATACATTCCACTAAACTCAAAATGTTTGCCCAATTCAACTTCCCAAAAGCTGCATCCACCCCAGTGCTCAAGACCACTATAATGGCCCCTGACTCTGAAGGGGAAAGATAATGGAGGGTAAATTGGATTGGTAAGAGACAGCAGTAAACCAATTGAAGTTAAGTTACCTTTTGCAAACTTTATACAAACTTTTCAGGTCATACTCATATGACCTTAACCTTCACTAGTATCATGGCTAATCTGCCTCCACCTACTTGGCTCTGGACCTGCCCCCACTGGCACTTGGTGGAAGGTGAGGCACATGAACGAAGGGTTCTCCAGGCCCTGTATTCAGGCCCCACTAATGCCTTCCTTTCTCTCTCCCTCCATCCAGTTCCTACCCTGCCTATCAGGTCCAGCTCACATGTCGCCTCCTCCACCATGACCACCTGGTCCTGTGTTGTTCCCATCAACTTCCCACCTGCCACTGCCATATTCCCACTGAGGCGATCATCAACCTGGGGGCAAGGGCACCTAGCGCAGCTTTGGCACTTGAAGCAGGCACTCAGCAAATCATTCTTGGTAGACAGATTTGAAAATCCATCTGTTTTCTGTGGTTAACTAATTGGTGACTGCAATCCTGACCTGGACCACTCACTGGAACCAGATGTTTCTCCAAGTTATTTTAAGGATTGCTTTATAAATGGAATTTTGACTCCTTTTTCCAAAGATAAAGGAAAGCCTGCTGGGTTATTGCTCTCTGCCTACAGAATGTACAGGAGAGAAAAGCCTTTCATAGATGACTGATTTCTAAAACAGATGTGCCAAGTTCCTTGGGCTAAAAACTCTTTAGTTGGAAATGAATCAGGGCATTTTTAATATGAGTTTTTAGAACATGTACTTTGAGCAATGCTAATAATGATCAGTGTGATGGTGACTTGGTTTAAGTGTTCCGAGGACCGAGAGTGCTAATAAAACTGCCCAGAGGAACGTGAGATCACCTGATAGAGGAGAACTAATGAAGGACTCACTGCACAAAGGTGTCTCTTGTCAGAGAGGAAGTATTTGTGCATGGTCTCATCCAACGATGCACTTGACAAGGACAGAAATAGAAAACCATTTATCGCCACCTGGCAGAGATGTTCCTGGTGCCTTGGTTTATTATTCCTACCATTGTGCTTCCTTCTTTCCTAAAAATCTTTTTTTTCCCCCTCTTTGCCTTTTCAGTGGGCTTCAGCACCTTTTGTGAGTTTTCATCAGCACATTTCATTCTTTACTGAACAGTGAAAAGATCAGGGAGGGAGAAGGGAGGGAACGAGTCTATTACTAATTGTGATGGGGAAGTCAGGGAGAATTGTGCTGGCTTCCCTGTTGTTCACCCAAATCATGCTGTTAATTTTCCTTGACACGTACACGAGGGAGATGAGGGTTTAAACAAAGAACCGTGAGCATCGGGAACCTCCACTGTGGTAGGATGACAATTATTATTTATTAACTACCTACTATGTGCCAGGCTCTGTGCTTTGCACCAAGGCCAGAGGAGAAAGGCAAATCCCCTGTCCGCAGGGAGCTCAAAAGCTCTCTAGCCTGACGTGTGTCATCCTTACAGCACAGCAATGGCGATCCTTGACTGGACACCTTCTGTGTGTTGAGAACTGTGAGAGGTCCAGCGAACTAAGACGCCTGTACGCAAGGAGGTCAGGTCAGGCACTGTGTGGTCATGGCAGAGAGCAGTCAGGCCTTAGGTCCCTGGGAACAGAGGGAGAAATCAGTGTGAGCTGTAAAGGAGAGAAAAGGCAGAAGTGGAACACGGGGCTTTACTTATGAAGGTTAGTTTACAGCAGCCCTGGGAGGTGACTGTATGAGATGTTCTGCCTCCAACAGGTCGGCTCTTCTTCTCAGTGTCCTGTAGCTGGGCACAGAGCTCCTTGAAAGTTGGGCAGGTCTTTTTCATCTGTGTATCTTCAAAACATCTTGGCACAGGGTAAACCCTGAATCAGTCCTTGGGGATGAAAGAAGTACCTAGAAGTTCTGGAAGCAGGTTTCAAACTCAGATCTCTCTGATTCCAGAGTCTGTGGTCTTCCCTCTGTTCCGTGGTGGGTACTGCTGACAGGATGGAGAAGCCCAGATGAGTAAAGAGCTTAGAGAAACAGACTTAAGTCCATTGTTGAATATCTTGAGTTTCAGTGACAATGGAATTCCTAAAGGTCCCTGGGAGACGTGGGTCTGATGCTGAGGAGTGAGGTCAGGGCTGACGGACAGACTCTAGAACCAGGGAGTGGGTGAAAGAGCTGAGATGGTCAGAGACGGAGCAAGAGAGAGGCCTGGGTGTGGGGAAAGTGACCTTCATAGCATCATTTGGATGGTCCAGGTTGGGTGGGCCATGGAGGTCCTTCAGTGAACAAACTCATTTTGCAGGTGAGGAAACTGAGAACTGAGAGGTTAAGTGCATGTGCAGCTGATGGCTGAGCTCATGCTAGAACCTTGGCTCTGAACTCCTTGAACCTGCCTGTCCTGTGAGTTGCTCGTGGTTACCCATGAGCAAATATTTAATGTGTCCACTGTCACTGGCATCCATCCTTGCTTTGTATTTCCATTCTTTAAAAATGATTAAGGGCAACTAGGCAATGAGTAGAACCTAAGAAAGGGCCTTGTGTGTGTGTGTGTGTGTGTGTGTGTGTGTGTGTGTGTGTGTGTGTGTGTGTGTGTGTGGGGGGGGGGCAGGTCATTTGGTCATCGGTCTCTAAAAAAATGAGACTTGTCATCACCTGACAATGGAGATCTTATAGCGTCCGGCATTTAGCGTGACTCTCCATTTGATTTTACACGAATATTGCAAGGATCTGATGGAATGATGCAATAAAGAATATTCTGTGTACAAATTTGATAAGCTCTTAACAGTATGGTGCCTGACAGCCTCTCACTTAAAGAGAAGACATTCTGTCAATCAGCATGAAGCATGCTAAAGTCTCCGCTTCCATAAAGTTCTTTATGCCTGCAAAGCAGCTTTCTTCTCTCCGACACTAAGTGTCTTTAACATAATATGCCAACTGTGGCAATTGGAAGCATAACGAACAGTAAGTTGCTTTCTTACTCTCGAGAACTTGTTATTCCCCTGACACCAGCAAGACTCTGCTTCCGAGTGACGATGCATTAGCACTTTTCTCCATCCTCCATCCTCTGCTCTCTACCCTACTTGGAGGGCAGGATGGAAGCAAACAACCGTTGATCAGGCTCTTGCCCTAAGCTGGGCACTGTGTCAGATGATCTCTGTTCACCCTCTTAATCCTCCAACAGTCTTGGAAGGGTGGTGAGTGAGGAGCATGATAGTGTTCCCATGGTAGAGATCAGGAAGCTGTTATGGACTGAAAACTGTGTCCTCCCTAAATCCATATCTGTAAGCCCTAACCCCCAATGGGTCTGTATTTGGAGGTAGGGCCTTTAAAGAGGTCAGTAAGGTTAATGAAGTCATAAGGGTGGGGCCCTCATCCAATAGGATTGGTGTCCTTATAAAAGAGGGACACTAGGGTTTCACACACACGGAGGAAAAGTCACATGAAGACACAGCAAGAAGGCACCATCTGCAAGCCAAGGAGATAAGCCTCAGGAGAAACCAGACCTGCCAACACCTTGATCTCAGACTTCCAGTGTCCAGAGCTGTGAGGAAATAAGTTTCTGTTGTTTAAGCCCAGTATGTGGTATTTTGTTATGGCAGCTCTGGCCAAACTAATAACCTGAGGCTCAGGGAAATGAAATAAATTGCCCAGAAATGGCTATTTCCCCAATACTGAGAATCAGGAGAAGCCCCCTGGGGCAGAGGTAGCGGCTTAGGAGATGTGAGTTTACATCCACGCTGTGTCGCTGATATGCTGTGTGATATAGGGAGAGTCACTGCATGTCTCTGGACCTGTTTCTTCATCTACTGAGAATAAAACAAGTGAACAGTTGAGCTCTGGCATCCCTTCAAGGTCTGAAATTCTGTTTCTTGACAGTTTCTTCTAAGCCTTATTTCCTCATTTGTAAAAGGGGATAAAAAGATCCTAAATAGTCGGAGGAATATAAAGAGAATCTAATGAGTTAAATGGAAGGGTTTTAAAAGAAGGAAGGACTAAGTGTGTGTAAGATGATGTAGCCTGCAGACATGCCGGGGCGCGAGTCTCAGTGGGCTCCTTCCTAGCCAAGAGGTCTCAGATAAATGCTCTCACTGTTTCTAAACTTCCATTAGCTCATCTACAAAATGGGCGGAACAATGCTCCTTAACTTAAAGGGTTGCAGTGAAAAACAAATGAGATGCTCCCTGGAACTTGTTTATCACAGAGCAGAGCCCATCACATTCTCCATGTTGTGCCGTGGTAATCATGGTTATTATTAAAGTCCTGGAATGGTGGGCTTGTCTGCGGTGAGCCCTGCCGGCTCTTGAGTCCAAGCATGGCATTTAGGATGAGCAGGCTCGGGCTTCAGTTCTCCAGCACACACAGGCCACGTGAGCCTAGGTGAGGCACTTCGCCTCTGGGATCTTCGAGGTCCTGAGGATTCTGAGGGTTAGGGGAGTGCCTCCTGTATAGATGATTAGCTGAGATAAGGCTTTGATGGTGCTTTGTCAGTTATAAAGCTGCCTGTAACCGTGAAGAAGTGCTGCTGTGAGCAAGGATCATTTCCTCTCTTTTCTCCCCGTACCAGGTACTGCCAAGAAGCTTGCACAGAGATGCCTGAAAGATGAGGCGAGTAGAAGGGCTGGAAGACAAATGCTTACTGTAGTTACAGTGGCAAACAGATGTGTCATACCCAAGCAGAATTAATGATAAACTTCGAGGGTGGTGGAACACATTCCAAAGTTGTTCCCTCCCCGGTCAATGCAAAAGAGTGTCTCAAGGCAGGAAAGTGCTGACCAGACAAACACTGCACTGGTCAAACACTCTAGCTGGTCCAGATAGAGCCGGGACATCTTGTTAAACAAACACACTTCCTAGTAGTTGCCAACAAGGCTCTTTGTGAGAAAGGGGAGGATTATCTGCTTTTCTCCTGTCTGGTTCATAGAAGCTAGATGTAAGGAATTTTGCGGTTAGGCCTGTGGTTCCTGGTTGTGGCCCATTTGGAGTATCGTAGGGTCAGGTATATCATAGGATGAGGTCTGTGAGGGCGTCCCATGGCCAATGGAGAAGGTGGAGTCAGAGCCTCCCTCCTAGGACCAGGGACTTGGGAGCCAGCAGTAGCCCTCTTGATTGATGGGGTCCACCTACCCTCTCCTCCTTCCTTCTCATGGAAGCAGGGGTTATGGTGATGGGTTAATGGATGAGAATCAGCAGTATGAGGAGTGAGATGTTATGGAAATTGGGGGCATAGACATGCTTTTTGAAGTCTTTCTCTCTGGATCAGATTGGCTCAGGATACCTGGCTCTCACTGCATGTAGAACACCATGAGGCCAGTGAAATTTCCTGAGATTCTACTATTCAGTAGTTCCTGTCTTAATTTCAATTAAGAGTTTTTCAAATGTCTTTGAACAAAACTCATATTAAGAAGCATATTTTACACAATGATGCAGTTCATACATGTGTGTGGCATGTATCTATACATATACACACACACGTTTTTTCCCACAAATTATTAATTACCTATACTTAGCACAATGTACAGTTGATTCTTGAGCAACACAGGTATTGGTGCACTGACCCTCCGCACCATCAAAAATCTGTATCCCTCCATATCTGTGGTTGGGCACGCCCAGATTCAACCAACTGTGGATCATCTAGTACTGTAGTATTTACTGTTTTTAAAAAAATCAATGTATAAGTGGATCTATGCAGTTCAAATCCACGTTGTGATATTTTCTATTCTATTCTGTTTTTTTTTTTTTTAATGTTGGTCAAGACTGACTGAATTGAAGTCATGATGCACAAATAGGTTGTAACTATCAGTTTGGAACCACCAGAATATTCCATGGCATCCTGTGAGCAGTCACTTAGCTGTACCTTTATGACTTGTGTACCTCTGGGGCAGGATGTCAGTATGGAAAGATCTTGGGCCGTGGAGTTAGACCTGGGCCAAGCAGATCTCAGACTGGTTTAAGCCCCTGTCTCCTCATAATGTCTAACTTTTGCAGAGGAATTGTAGGGTTTGGTGATCACATGTTTGTAAAAATATCTAACTTACCCTGGCCCAAAGTAGGACTTCAATAAACATTAACTCTCTTCTCATTTCTAACCAAGTTGAGATCCATAGTCTCTGACAATATTGGCAGTTTCTTAGAGCATCTGGTCCTGCTATGTCTGTGAGCTAGTCTTTGATGAGAAACAAAAGTTTGCTTGTCTACCCTGATTGCTTTGAGGGGCTTCTTTGGGATTGAATTTCAGTAATCTCAGTGTTGCAGAGGTGCCTGTGTATTGTTAGCACTCAGTGAATTTGGTGGTTAGGGACGTTGCAGTGTAGAAAGATGAAATGTTTAGCCTCGGTTAGATGCCTTTTCTGAGTAAGAAAGCGCTCCGCACACAGATCAAGACGATACGGGTGTCCAAACATTGCATGTTATGAAAGGGATGCCTTTAATATGAACCCACACAAGAGCAAACTTACCAACAGCTGAGCCAATACAAATACTGCAGTACCTGGTGAGCAATTAGGTGAGATGGATCTGAGCACTCCTTACTTGATTTCATATTTTTGTGGCCCATGTTTGCCTTCCCACAACACATCCTTGCTCACAATCTGAACTCAGTATAACCTAGTTATCACGGCCTGCCTGTGTCCTAGACACATCATAGAAGGGTCTTGGCTGGAGCTGATAGGATATTGGAGGAAAGAGTAGTTTGTTTTCTGTTCTTTGTCACATTTTACAACTCACTGTAACTTGCTAGTCTACCGTAGAACCCATTCACTTTGCTGCTGGTGCTCTCAGACCCCCATTCTCTCTAGATGCTCTGCTGCCACTTCATGTTAGCCACAGGAGATGGAGAGTTAAAGCAAGACTTTCCTCCCCATCACTCACTGTCCCAAGTGTGGACCCAGGCTTCCCCACAGCATATCAAGACTCTTGTGTTTAACACACTTGACTGAGGACTGGAGTTATCCAGGGAGATGAGGACAGAGAACTCAACCAGATGGCCCTGCCCCGGAAGCCCATCACTGGTCACGCAGCACCACAGGAAGCCCCTCCTTGACCTGCCATTAAGCCCTGCCTCCGTCCGTGATATTAAGGGCCCACTGTTTTCATTCATTCAGATAAGAATCCTTGTTTCCAGTTTCTCTTACTTAAATTCTGCCTCTCTCTGGTACTCCCTCTACCTGATATCCCAGGAAACCCTAAACTCAATTTATAATGCAATAGCTTCTCCCAAAAGGACCTGCTTTATCATGCAGATTAGTTCTGTTCTTCTTGGTCCTTCAGTCCCTCCCCTTCTTTGCCAAAAACCCACTGCAGGCCCATAACCTTAAAAAAAATTGTCTTCGCTCCTGAGATATATGGTGTTTTACTCTTAGAATTTGGAAATGCTTACAGACAGCGTTTTGTTTTGGCCCACTATGATTAGGATGATTATTAGCTGATGCCCTTTGAGTGGGATACCTTTAACAGCTCCCTTGTCCACCCCTGAAGTTACCTCCTGGGTCTCACACTGTTTCTGATGCCAAATCGTGTTTCTCTATTTCCAGGTGGCCAGCTTCTGGAGTGATAGGAACTAAAGAGGAATGGACTTTGTTCTCCATAAGAAAGGACTGGGTCATGGTCACAGTTAGGGAGAGAGGGTATCTGAGCAAGACTGTAGCAACCAGAGGCTAGTTTCCATGGAGGAGGACTGAGAATCAAATATAATCTTGCCCTAAGTGGCACCCTTCTGGCACTAGGTAATAACAGTTCCTGGATCCCCTGTCAGGGAATATCCAAGGAGTAGAGATGTCTGGCATATGTGGAGGACAATTAGATACATTAATATGTTGTTAGGAGGTGATGGGAACAAATATTCAAACCAGGGACTTGGCTCTTATCATTAGGTCTCCGTGCGTTAGGAGAGAAATTACCTTTCCACCTGAGATGCATAGCGTGTGTTCAGACCTGTGAGTCTGGTTTTGGAGTCACAAATGGAGATGCGCTGAAGCTGACAGAGATGACAGCTTCTCACTTGTGGAAAACAGAATAATAACAACAATTCCGTTTGTGAAGAGGGCTGGAAATTACGTTTTTAATTCTAATGCAAGGCAGGGGCCAAGATGAACAGATTCAAATTAGAATTTGCCGGGGCTCACTCTTTAAGTGACAAAGGAAATAACGGTTGATGAAGTTGCCTCTAGGGGATCTGGGATTCTTTCTGCTATTCAAAAAAATGAGATTTCACATAGAGGCTACTAATTACTACCAGCCATTTGATAAATGCAGCATAAACTGGTTTAACACTATCAAACACCATAATGATCTGGATGGCATAGTTGTAAATACAGATTTTTGATACTCAGGGAGGAATATCTGCTGATAACGGGCATAGTTGGCTTGTTTTTATTTTTGTTTTAATGAATGGTGTGATGGAGCTCTGAATATAAAAGAATAAATGTATTTTTTACATTATTTTGGAAAATTACTATCAAGACAAAACTGCTTTTATTATTTTTTGGCTGTGCCACATGGTATGCAGGATCTTAGTTCCCCCACCAGGGACTGAACCCGTGCTCCCTACAGTGGAAGTGCAGAGTCTTTAACCTCTGGACCGCCAGGGAAGTCCCAAGACAAAACTGGTTTTAAATGGGGGTAGGAGACCAATTCTTGAGTCTTAGCCTCTAAGAAGTATCGAATGTTTACAAAATAACTCTGTTCTAAAACTCAAGTTACTTTTGAGCTCAATTAATTGTAAGAGTTTCTAAGAGCGTGGGCTCTGGAATCAGAGGCAAATTAACATGAGCCCATATTCTAGCTTGGTTTCCAGTTCTTGCTTAGTTGACTAGTTAACATGGGTTACTGGCTTCCACCCCTGGGAAATCAACCCTAGGTTAAACCTTAGAATAGATTTACCTTGTACATTGGGATCACCTATCAAGTGATGCTGAAATTTCTGATTTGGAGAAGCAAGCATCTAACAAGCTAATTCTTTATTAAATGAAACCTATAAATTATAGACAAAAATACCAAAAACAACTTTTTGAGGGATTTGGAGACTGAAACGAAGTAGGCAGATTTTGAAGGTGACTTGAAACTTGAAGCAAGCACCTCCCATAGAGTAATTTCCATGGCTCAGTGGCAGCTGAAACTGACACAGAGCCATCTGAATTTTTGGACAGAGGAAATAGGAGAAAGAGCCCATGTCGACCAGGGATGCCAGGGTGTGAGGGAGGAATTCCTGGAAAGGAAAGAGGTAGAGAAGAGGAACTGTAAATTCTGTATTTAAACTCAGCCCAAGTTTCTGGCTAATTCCTAAATTATGTAGCATGGGACAAGCTGGAAGCATCATGCAGCTAGGGCTTAAAAAACTGAACTGCGGTCTGAACTCTCTCCACCCCAGGTGTGACAGTTTGTAGTCTGAGTCTAACCAAGTGAATTGTCTACCAAAATAAAAATGTCAACACTCTTTGAGGAAATAAGAATATAATCCAGAGTCTTTACAGCTTAGTGTTTACAATGTCTAGGATACGATACAAAATTACTCAACCTATTAAGAGCCAGGAAAATGTGACCTAGTCTCATGGGAAGAAACAATTAACAGATGCCAACCCGTATGTGTTAGTTCTCTTGGGCGGCTGTAATAAATGACCACAAACTGGGTGGCCTAAACCAACAGAAATTTATTCTCTCACAGTTGTGGAGGTCATAAGTTTGAAATCAATGTGTCAACAGAGTTGCTTCCTTTTGGAGGCTCTGGGGAAGAATATTTTCCATGGCTTTTCTTAGCTTCTGGTTGTTGACATTCCTTGCTGTTCCTTGGTTTGGGGCTGCATGTGTCCAGTCTCTGCCTCTGTCTTCACATAGCCCTCCATGTCTCTGTGTCACACCCCCCTGGCCTTTCTTATGTAAGGACCCATGGTATTTTATACCTAAAATTTTATATCCATTCATATTAACATGGAAATGCAAACACATCACAAAAGTATTTGCAGGTCTACAAGACCGCAAAGAGCCACACTGAAAATACTTTTGAAGGAAGCGGTCATATAAATGGAGAAACAAGTCTAGTAGATGCTGAAAGAAATATGTAAAGTGAGGGTGATTAAAAATTTTGGCAAAGATTGGGGTTTTTTTTTTGTCTCTGAAGTTAAAAGAAAGGGAAAAAGAAAGTATATGCTTGAGAACACAGAACTAAAATTCTACAGAGTATCAGGAGGAAAGTTTGGAGTGGAGTATGTGGGTAGGTAGAGACACCAAGGGATAGGAGAGGAGGGTAATATTTTGTGTTGCTAGGGGGGAAGCTGTAGGCATTGATATTTAAAAAGAAGGCAGGGTCTTCCCTGGTCTGGGAAGATCCCACATGCAGCAGAGCAACTAAGCCCATGCGCCAGAACTATTGAGCCTGCGCTCTAGAGCCTGCAAGCTACAACTACGGAGCCCGTGTGCCACAACTACTGAAGCCCATGCACCTGGAGCCTGTGCTCCACAACAAGAGAAGCCACCACAGTAAGAAGCCCATGCACCACAACAAAGAGTAGCCCCGACTTGCCACAACTAGAGAAAGCCTGCATGCAGCAATGAAGACCCAATGCGGCCATAAATAAATAAATAAATAAATAAGTAGATTTAAAAAAAGAGAGAAATTAGAAAATGTTCATTAAATTGAAATTAGAAACTAAAGTTGTAGCAACAAATTCTCATATATAAACACTCATTTTGAATAGAAGTCTAAATCCTCAAATTAAAAGAGATTGTCAGATGAGATTAAAAATCTAGTTTCATATTTTTTTATAGGAGGCTAAATCATAATGAAAATAGAAAATTTTAAATAAAAGCATGAGAAAAGATATATCAGGTAAATATTTACCAAAAGAGGATTGATATAATTATTTTAGTGGCAGAAAAAGTAGGTTTTAAATATAAACCTTAGGACTTGAAAAGGTCACTAGATAATGATAAAAGGTTTGATTCATCAAAAAGATACAACAATTCTGAACGTGTATGTAATTAATAAAATAGCCCTAAAATATGTAAAGCAAAACCTGATAAAACTATAGGGATAAATGGATAAATCCCTCATCACAGTGGGTAATTTCAACTCACCTCTTTTGTTTGTTGACAGGTCAAACAGAAAAAAAGGTTAGCAAAGATGCAGATGGTTTGAACAACAAATCTAATAGAGCTAATCTAATGAAGATGTATGAAATTCTGGATCCAAAAATTAAAGAAAACTCATGTTTATTGTAGTATTTATTTATTAGGTATTTAAGATATTTAAAACTGGAGAGCAGTTTTTGAATTTTTTTTTTACTGGGTTACTTATATTAAAAAACTGTACATGTTTTTTGAGTGTTCTACTCCTGTATTATTTTTATCTTGCTGTGTAACATATTGCCTTAAGTGTAGTGGTTAAAACAACACAAAAATTTCTGTAGGTCACAAGTCCAACATGGTTTGGCTGGATTTTCTTCTTAGGGCCTCACCATGCTAAACTCAAGGTATCCACCAGGGCTCAGTTCTCATCTGGGGCTAACGGTCCTTTTCCAACTCACTGGTCATTGGCAGAATTCAGTTCTTTCTTGTTGTAGAAGTGAGGTCCCCATTTCCTGGCTGTCTGTCAGCTGGTGTCTGCTCTCTGCTCTTAGGGCCTTCTCATGTGGCCCCCTACGTCTTCAAGCCAGCCGTGATTTATGCAATCTTTCTCATGCTTCCAATCTCTCTGACTTCCTCTTATACCCTTCTCTTCTGCCACCTGAGAAAGTTCTCTCCTTTTATGGCCTCACGTGATTAAATTAGATCCACCTGGATAATTTCCCTATTTTCGGGTCAGCTGTGCCATGTAATAGAACTAAATTATGGGAGTGATGTCGTTACATTCACAGGTACCAGAGATTAGATAGTGGAATCTTGAGGGTCATGCCTAAAAATTCTGCCTACCATAACCCCTCACCCATTTTTTTACCCTTGAGTCCTGTTACTGTGTGTGTGTGTGTGTGTGTGTGTGTGTGTGTGTGCGCGCGTGTGCATGTGCGCGTGTGTGCGAAATTCCATGACACAGTACTTTTGTAGGAATACATAATCTGTACTATAAGAGCAATGACTGTATTTCATAATTTCCCATGCAATCATAGCTTTAACCTGTAGGTATGAGTTACTTCATTTTCAGACATATGGGAGTTTTTGTAAATATATCACTTTGTAATTTACATCTGTATTGTCACAGAAACAGACTGTAAAATATTAATTCTTTGAGATTTATGAAAGCTTCCTTTGAAGCCAGTACATAGGTAATTTTTGTGAAGGTTCTGTTTTTTCTCAAAATGAATTTCTTTTCTCCATTTGATGTAAATTTTTATTAATCGTGTTATTAAACTTTAGTTTAATAACTTTAAACTTTAGTTTAATAACATTTTAGTTCAATGTCTACATCATCTATCAGTTTCTGAGAGAAGTATGTTAAAATCTTCAACTACAACTGATTTATTACTCCCATAGTAAATTGTTATTTCAAGGCTATGTTTTAGGTGTGTGTAGGTCATTATGTATTCCTTTTTTCATTAATTTGTTCAACTTGCTTGAAGAAAACGAAATCACTTATTGGCAGAGCTATTAGATGATCACTCTTGCATTGACAGCTTTCAACATTTTTCAGAAATACAGTAAAGATTTTATTGGAAAATAGACTGTTAGTACCAAGCCTCCTAACAATTTAAATTAAAATTACAATATTTTGGAATTAAGATGTGTCCTAATTTCTATTTTCTAGAGGCTGAGAATAGGTTATTCCTTTATTGACATGCATAAAATATATCACATTTTGTTTTGCTGCCATTATATATTCAGCACCAATTCTTTAGCCACCACAAGTGCAGAGCAGAAAGTGTATCATGGACCTCAGATCTCTAGCACTAGAGGACTTAAACAAGATGGCAGTGATTTCAGCATCATAGCAAAGTTAGATTGAAGTATTGGCCCCATTAGGCACAAACTCCATATTGAAACATTCTGAGTTTTGGCTACCTGTTCTCTTTCAACTACGTTTTCTAAAAACAGTGACTATCCAAAGCTGCATAACACCGAAGTCGTTGTGGGTGGGTGTGTACATCAGTAGAAGGAAATAAACAAAAAAACAAAAATTTAAAAGAAGAATTCATATAGGGTAGCTGCCAGAATAGAAAAGAGGACCAGTTATTTAATGTTGATCCTTCCTACAGTGCAGGTTACCCTGACAGTAAAGTTGTATCATTGCTTGCCATACTTCTGATCCAACCAGAAATATTTTGTGATTTTTCTTTATTTTATATTTTTATGCAGTCTCTGGTACTGGAGGGTCATATGGGTTTGGATCATACAGCAGTGAAAAAAAATGGACAAAAGAACCTTTGAAATAGTTATGGCAGACTACATTGATATTAAGATATCTAGACACATATTGCCCTTACTGTTAACAAATGGTTGATAAATCATTTTAAATGTAACTTTTAGTGGTTTCAATGCAACCTTAGGCTGGTCTGTAAGAAAATAAGTTTTCAAAAGGCAAGTGCTACTTGAATTGGGCTATTTGGTCCCATAACTGTGGCTTGCCAATAAAACTTATCATTCCTGATGAGATCCACAGAGCATTGTGCTGGAGGGCCACAAGCCAAAGAGCTAAGTCTCAGTGCTGTGGTTTGTCTCAGTGCTGTGGTTTGTCTTTTATCAGTCTGGCTCTGCACCCTTTTGTGTGGACACAAGATTCTGATCAAAATACTTGATTTTCCAGGGTGCCTTTTAACTAAATGGGCAGTAAGTTGGACAGGGAGGGCCGGGGCTGGAGGCCAGTCAAAGCATGGGTGAGAGAGGGCAGTGAAAATAAATGGGTGGTAGGAATCTGTGGATTTATAGAAGCAAAGAGAACCAGAGAAAACCATCCATTGTATGTTCTTGATTTGTTGTCCATTTTATCTGCAGCTACTATCATTCCATGTTTCTTACTACAATTTCTGGCTTTAAATCCTGGGTTGTATTTTGACTTTACCCCATTTGTTGGACATGAGGGAAAGAAAGTGGAGGTGGACCTTGGGTGGTAAGGTGAATATGTCTTACAGGGGAGAGGCCTCTGCAACATGGGCAAGTGATGGGAAGCACTGGCCCTCATTAGGGAGGAGCTGGACACTTCTGCAGCCAGAGGGTTCAGGGTAATCCAGGGATCAAAGTATGTTAGAGCATCAACCCCACTGATTCCATCATATACTTCAGGGTCCCACTGACCTTGCCATAGTAGACCTGCCTATGTTGAGAACTGAACCTTCTCTGGAGCTCTGCTCTCTCGTGTTAAGTCCTGGTCTTAGTCTTGATCCTCAGTTTTACCTTTTCATCCCCCAAGGAAGCCCTACGCTTTTCACACTTAGCTTTGAATTGATGACTCATCACCCTCAGCACTTCGTTACCTTTCTCTAAAGCCTCATGTGTCCCCAAGAAACAGCCATCCAATTCTGTTGTCCTTAAAATTCCCGTTTTCCCTCTATCTCCTAAATATCTGACCTATTGCATTCCTTTGGCTGATATACCATCTCAGTTGACCACTTGCAAGCATTTTAACAGTTGTACTGCAAGTTTGTGTTACGTGCAAACCAGGCTCCACCTACCACTGGCAGTGGTGCCTGTGATCTGGCTCCCATCTTAATGCTGCTGTCTTGGACCATTCCTAGCATTAACTGTTCGAAGTTGAGATCCCCTGAAAGCAGGCTCTGAGACTGAGATCAGTGTGTAGGGATTTTCTCAGGGAATCCTCTGAGGAGTAACACCTGTGGGGAAGGGTAGTCGGCAAGCTGGAGTAGAGGGAGAGTTGGGGTTACAGTGCAGTCTCAACAGAGACCTCAGCAGACCATGCGAGAGCTCGGGGGCTGGGATGGCCTTTCAGCATTGTCCTCAGCTGGAGCTAGGGAGCTGGGCCTTTATGTCTCTGCAGTGACCAGATATTGGGTATAGGTTGCTCTGGGAATGGGGTGTGACCTTGAGTGACCTTTTTTTCCTTCAGCTGAGGGCAATTCCCGGAGAGCGTTGAGAGCTGAGGGCACTTGGAGCAGCTGCATGGTGACCTGAGTGACACATTTGTGCTCCAGGGAAGAAGCTAGAGTTCTTATTAGTTTATGATCTTGTTACCTGTTTCTCTATCTCCTAGAGTTGATATGAGGCTTAAAGATTATGTATGTAAAGTGCCTGGCATAGTTGATGTTCAATATATTATTATTATTTATAGTTCATTATTTATTTATATATTAATATTTGTATTTATATCCTTATAGTAATTTTTCATATCTAAGTTTTTGAGAGTTGTAATGAGTTATAATTATTCATATTTTCCATGTTGCCACTTAATCCTCATAACCATGACTTTGAATAGTGTTTAATATTTAATTCCAGTAGATTTGTCATAATTTATTACATTATTTTTTACTTTGTATATAGTTTTATCTTTTTGCAGTTATAATACTGAGTTGGACATCTTCATACACCAGTTTTTTCCTAGGCTTCAGATTATTTTCTTACGTCATATCCCCAGCGATGGAATTACTGGATCAAAAACATTTTGACAGCTTTTGACAAGACCAAATTACTTTACAAATACATTGTAATACTTTTACGGCCACTAGCAATATAAAGAAATAAACTTTCCTGGAGCTTTGCAAATAATTGGTGTTGCTATTTTTTAAAATTGTTACTTTTATGGGTGAATAACAGTAACTGGTTTTAATTTCTATTTCTGATTACTGATAAATTGCATATTTTTATAAATGTTTATTTACTAGTAGTAGCGTGTCCTCTTATATGGATTATCTGCTCAAGTTCTTTACATATTTATTGGGATATTATTAGGGCTTTATAATAAGCAATTTTATGGACCTGTTATATAATAAAATTATTCATCCTGTGCTTTATTCAACATGTTAGTCTGTTATTTGCCTTTCCTTATAGTGTTTTAGATATATAATATTTTAGATTTTTAGGTAACGATTTGGCTGATAGTTTACTTGTAATTAATCCATCCTTTTATAACTTAGTATATCATAACATATTAAGGAGTCTCAGTTTTATCCTTTTAATTTTTCTAAATTTTTTTAGCCAATTAATTAATCCAGAATTTACTTTGCCCCATGGTATGACATAAAAATATGAACGATTAACCAGTTACCACAACATTGTCTTACTGGTAAAACTTAGAAAGGGTAGGGTGGGGTAGGGAGTAGAAAAGATAAAAGGGATTAGGAAGATAAAGCTCAGCCTTGGTAAGGAGCAGAGTTGAAAGAAGTAGACTTATTCTGGGGAAAATGAAGGTAGGTAAATCCACGTTGAAAAAGGATGTTGGAGAAAGACTTAGCCAAGTTGTGTGAAAGTTCCCACTTAGTGAAGTCCGAATAAGAAAGCTTCCCTGTCCTCCATATCCAAGGTGTGCTGTTTCACTGGAGCCATAAATGCAACCACAGTGAAGGCCAACATGTTGTTTAGAAATCCTTCTTTCTCTGTTGATTGGTAATCTTATATTTAACTCTAATTACTCTCTATTCTGTGCTGTGATCAAGCCATTTATTTTTGCATCAGTACCAGACTGTTTTTTTTTCTTTTTCTTTTTTTTTGCGGTACGCGGGCCTCTCACTGCTGTGGCCTCTCCCGTTGCGGAGCACAGGCTCCGGATGCGCAGGCTCAGCGGCCATGGCTCACGGGCCCAGTCGCTCCGCGGCATGTGGGATCTTCGCAGACCGGGGCACGAATCCGTGTCCCCTGCATCGGCAGGCGGACTCTCAACCACTGTGCCACCAGGGAAGCCCCGGACTGTTTTAATTATTGATGTTTTACTGTATGTTCTGGATTTGGAAGGGCTGCTTTCACCCCCATATTACTTTTGAATATACTTTAAAAATATTTTTTCTTGATTATTCTTCCAAATTAACTTTGCAATAATTTTATCCAGTTTAAGAAAAAAAAAAAACCTATTGGGATTTTTATTGAAATTGCTTTAAAGCAATAATTTAATTGAAAAGAGTTGACATCCTTAAAATATTTAAACTTTTCATAGAAGAACATGCTGAGTCTTCCCATTAGTCAAGTTTTACTTTATATCTCTCAGTAAAATAGTGTAGGCTGTTACCCCCACCTCTCCCAATCTAGGTCACACACACTTCCCATTAAGGTTCCATCTTCGTATTTTCTATTTTTTGTTCTACTGGGGATGGGTTTTTTTTCCTCATGAAATATTCTATATCTTTGTCTAGCAGTTTTATTGATTCTTAAAAATTGATTCAACTATTTTTTCAATGGATTTCTGAAAATAGTAATAATTTTCCTGTTTCCTTTCTAATATGTATACTCTTTTCCTATTTCCATCTTTTTACTGGTTAGAACTTCACTGTGGATATATTTGTTTTGTGCCTGATTTTACTAGCGTTGTCTGTAGTGGTATCGGCGTTAAGAGTAGTGTTCGCTGGTTTAAAACAAATTGTTAATATGTTGAGTGAGAGATGCTTCTATTTGCACTATTAGAAGATGTTTTATAAATAGTAGGTATTGAATTTTACCTACTGTCTTTTTATCTCTTTATGGTAAGGTTGTCTCATTTTTCTTACTTGGCATATTGTTGAAATTATTATAATTTCTAGTACTGATCTGTCCACGCTTTCCAGAAATTATCCCTATTTGATTATAATGGTCAGGTCTTTAAAGTAGTTATTGAATTTTACTTACTATTATAGTTGAGATTTTTATATATTTATTTATAAATAATATTGATCTATAAATTTTTATCCCGTATACTTTGGGTTTTGTGTTACTTTTATGTTTCTTTGGAATTGTGTACCTTTTAATATTATGTTCATGAAAATTTTTAGAAATTTGTAATGGTCTTTTTTTTCTTTCATTTTTTTAGAATTTGTTTTTTCTTTTTCTTTTTTTTATAAAGTGTATATATGTCAATCCCAGTCTCCCAATTCATCACACCACCACGCCCTCGCCACTTTTTTTAGAAGTTTTTAAAAAATCACCAGTAAGAGAAACTCATGCCAGAAATTTTTGAAGGAAGCTGGGACGAAGTGAGGGAGTGGCATGGACATATATACACTACCAAATGTAAAATAGATAGCTAGTTGGAAGCAGCCGCATGGCACAGGGAGATCAGCTCGGTGCTTTGTGACCACCTAGAGGGGTGGGATAGGGAGAGTGGGAGGGAGACACAAGAGGGAGGGGACATGGTGATATATGTATATGTATAGCTGATTCACTTTGTTATACAGCAGAAGCTAACACAACATTGTAAAGCAATTGTACTCCAGTAAAGATGTTAAAAAAACAAAAAAATTTTATCTTTTATTATTCTAGTCAGATTTCATCTCACATCAATTTTAGTGATTTTTTTCAGAATGTTACCGATATTAATGATGTTTTCAAATATAACAGTATTCTTTCATTCTTATAACCTATATATCTGTTGCTAAAAGTTCCTTTCATTAAAAAAAAGAAGTTTATTGGCCTTTCTCCCTCAATTCATATGTCATAGATTTTGTTCATAGTTTTTAAAAAATACCCAGATACTGGTTTTATTTAGTAATTCTACTGTCCAAAGATAGAAGCTACATGCACACACAAATTATTAGGAAATGGACAGTACAATTATTAAATGAAATGACTAATCCGATCCTGGTTTTCTCTTTCTGTGGTAGATTATCATTTTCTTCCAATCTGGAAAACAAAAGATTTCCTCCTTATCGTTGGTTTATATTCCCCCTGGTTATACCTAGGTCAATTCTTTCAACAATAATCTTGCTTTCAACAGTCAGCTCTTTTCAGTATGAAGAGTCAAGCCTTCCTTGGGAAAATGTTCTTCTATTCATTTTAAGCCTTATGGCTTCTTAAAATGTAGCTTTTATTTTTCCCAAAGTTTTACATGCACATTATTTAAAAAGTCAAGTAATCCCACAAGGCCTGCTGTGAAGAACATCCCTCTCCCTACCAGCCAATCCCCCTTCCTGCAATTTTCTATTTTCCAAAGGCATCTACTTTCAAATCTTATTTTTTTAATCTCCTTTTTTTTTTTTTAAATAACATGCTCTTTTTATTATATCTTGAGTTTGAGCTGTTGGTGTCATCTGTTGCATTCCCATTTTGGAAGTTGTTTTATTACTTCCCCTCCACGTTTCTACCACACATGCTCACTTCCTGGTCCCCATTCTCCCACTTTGGTCCTCTAATTTTTTTACATTTCCCCCCTGTTTTCTATCTCTTTGTCTTTTTCCTCTGTATTTTGGGAGATTTCCTCAACTTTATCTTTCATTCTTTTCTTTACTGTATTTTTAGTGGGGTTCTAGTATTGCTAAATGCATGTGTTCACACTTTCTTCTTGAATCAGAAATCTGATTATTGCTAGTTTTCTGTCCTTAACCTCTGGCATAAAAGAATTAGGTCTGCTGCATCCATCATCCTTGCTTCTTATATGTTCTCTTAGCATTTACATTTTTGCTTTTCATTATGCAAGAATGTCATGAGTCAGTCTTTTAAATTATTTCCTCCTTTTTTTAGTGTCTTTCTTGTTCTCCACTGCCTTTGCTCAGTTCTTTTAAAAAATACGGTGATTTAAAACATTTTACAATAACTCTTCCATATTTTCCAGTTGCTCCATTTGCTCTTGTTTCACTGAATATATAAAGACATATATTCAAGAAGCATGACATATTATTTCCTGAATTCCTTCTGTTTCAACGGAAGCTGTTGGCCTCAGATTTTTCAGCTTGGTTCTCCTCTTTCAAGTTTTTGGTCTCTTCACTTATCCCATAATTTTTTAATCTTTTAAAAATTTTTTAATAATTTTATGAGTGAAAGTTTTTATAAGTGAAAGTCTCATATTTTGAGATCAATCAGAATTGACAGCTGGTGAGGATTTCATCAAGAAGTGTGGTGTATAAGCTGCGTGTGTGTATCTGTGTGTGTGAAATGAACTGTGATTCCATTTTCCCTTGTGGGGTTCTCTACAGAGCAATCTATTTAATCTCATCATTCACTTCCTCAGAATTTTAGGAGGGTTTCTCAGATTTGTTCTCTGCTTCATTAATCAAAAGGTGGTTACTATTTGGCTACTGCCATTTTATTTTGGAGTAGTCTTTTTGATTCAATAAAAGCCATGTCCAATGGTATCTTATTGCAAACATGAAGCAATTGTTTTTCCTAAAATTGGTATGGTTTTGGAGCAAAGCCATTTCAGAGAAAGAATTTTACTCTGAAGGTGCAGGAATTAGCTCTCATTACCTTGTGTTGGATATTTTCACAGACTTCACTTGATTTTATTCTTTTTCTGTTACTATGTTCGTGAGTTAGGAGAAATGTTGACCTGGTAGTGGTGAAGAGTCAGGAAGTGAGAATTGTCATCAATTCCTTTGTGTTCTGCCTGAACACTGTGCATTCCATCCTTCAGGTCGACCACAGCAATTCCTGTCTTGTAGAAAGAATTGTGTGCCCACCTCCAAGTTCTTCCAGTCCTCCAAGCCAGGGTTGTCCAGTAGAACTTTCTGAGGTGATACCATCTGCTCTGTCCACTAGAGTAGCCATTTGCCACATGTGGTTATTAAGCACTTGAGATGTGGTTAATGTGACTGAGGACCTGAATTTTAAATTTCATTTAATTTTAATTAAGTTCAGTTTGAATTTGAATAGGCATATGTAGCTAGTGGCCACCATACTGGACAGCAGAGCTCTTGGCACCTCAAAGCATTCCGGTTGAGGAGAGGGTAGAATATCCCCTGCAAAAGTAATTCTAAATCTAGATGAGAAGGAAGATGTCAGCCAGCAGCTCATGATCTTCTAAGACCCTTGGTCCACAGAAGCAGAAGGAAGCTTCAGGTGAGACTGTGTGGTCTTTCGGGTTGAGAAAATGCAGGTTCAATCAAAGGATAGTCGAACTTTCAGCATAGGAAAAGTACAGATTCTTGGGTATAGAGGCCCAAATGTTCATCTGAGTTGGAGAAAATAGATACCTGGACTCAAAGCTACATGTGATGGGCTGATTCTGGATTCTTGACCCATCTTTCATAAATGGGTCATATCATTGTTTCTCATTTCTCATTGTGGTTACACATGTCTCAAGATTTAACAGATAGCTTGAGTATTTGGGAGAGAGGTTTCCTGGTATTTTCACTACTTAGCCATCTTCCCAGAATCCTCCTGGTTTTATTTTCAAATTTGGAAAAAGAGCTAAGTGATCAGCCAGGCAGACACATTGATTAATTTGATCCTTTGGGAAGTGGGAGCTTGTAAAAGGCATCTGTTTGAGCTCTCCACTTAATCTTGACAGCACCTTGCCATCTGACACTCAATTTAATGTTAAATTTGGGGGAGAAAGTAGAAAAGGAGGGGTGTGGGTGTCACTTGTCATCACTTCAAAGACAGGGTCACCTCTGTCCTCGCCTGCTGGGGTGCTCCCTGTCGCATTCAGAGTCCGCAGTCTCTGGTCACTTTACCCTGAAACTGATTTTAGCAAAACAGCTTCCCACCGTGCTTCACCCTAAGCAGATTCCTTTTAAGTGAGAAAGATGAGGTTCATGATTACATCCTCAAAACTCCATCCATTTGGCACTGTGGCCGGGTTTCCAAACAGCCTAAAGGCTTCATGTCAATGAGCTCTGTGAGACCGGTAGCACCCCAAGATGGCCTTATTTGCTTTCTGCTTTAAGCAGAAAAATTGGATTGAGAAAGCTTTTCCTAATCTGGATCTCTGCAATATATAATAAACTTCTTACATCTGTCACCATCAGCATTCTCCTTGCCATCTTTACTTTTATGTTTCAAAGAGGAGAGACAGGGGTGCCCTTTCTTTCTCCTCCTTATTCAAGTTCTGTCTTGGGACAGCTAGCCCTGAAGATTAGTGACATCTTCCTGGCTGGGATGATGGGGGACCAGAACAAATTTAGGATTGCCCTCTATACCAGCCACATTCTGTCCTTATGAACTCTTGGGAGCAGTTCTTGATCTGGAAGCCTCTAAGTGTTTTGAAACTTTCCAGATGGTAAAATAAAAGTTAAGCCTAAAGCTCTCTGAACATCCTCTATGTTGATAACATTGATTATATCCTAGAGATAATGTTTTCCAAGTAGAATCATCTTCTGTACTAGTTAAAATACAGACTCCCAGACCCACGCCAGTCCTGACTGAATCAGAATCTCCAGGGTCAGGGTACATCTGCATTTTAACACATCCCCAGGTGATTTCTATGCTTTGTGAGAGCCAGTATGAAAGGAGTGATGTTACCAAATAGTTCATTCAGTAGTCACTCTTAGAGGTGGGGGAAGTCAGACAGTAATCTTCTCATTAACAGAGAAGTGATCCAGTGGAGAGTCAAGTGTGAAGTACAGGAACAAAGGAGGCATGAATTTAAATCTTGTGACATTATTTGCCTGCTGTGGGCCAATAAGGAATAAACCTAGTCTCCCTGGCTTGGTTTCCTTGTTTGCAAAGATAGTTATGCTTGCTGCACAGGCTTGATGAATGTGAATATTAGTCACTTGGCACGCAGTGAGCCGTTGGTAAACATTTTCTACTATGATTTCTCAGTGGTTGCTATGTTTTTAAAAGATTTTTGTACAAAACAACTTAATTTTATGAAGCAGTAATTTATTTATTCTTCAAAGACATGTACACCTGCCAATTAAGGGTTACGATGAGCTCGAGTTCTCCCATTGATGTCATTCCTGCCAGTTGCAGAGGAGCTTGGTGTCTCTGCCTAACATTATCCTTTGGCTTTTTGAAATATTCAGGTACTCCTGTATCCCCATGACTTGTCACTTCCTACTGGTACCTAAAACTCTGGTTGGCAGCTGCAAAACTTTGGGCCCATGTTTAGCTCATGGGGGCCAATTGTCTCCCATGTCCCATAATCGGGAGGACAATTCAAGAGGATTTAATTCAAGACCCCATGGTTCCAATACCAGGCTCACTCTCTGTTAGGGCTGTCAAATGAGCATTACTCATCCTTCCCCGAAGGACTTTCTGGTGATTTGGGGGCTTATTTTTCCCTTCAGAAATGTCTTTCCTCATCCTTAACAGGTTAATGCTTGGAGTTGGAGTCACCTGCAGGGATGGAGCATCTGGGGACCTGGCCCCTACTTTATGGAGAAGTCTGGACTAGCAGGGGACATGTCCAGATGGGTGCTCCTATGGTCCAGGCTTCCTTAGAGGTGCCTGAGAAAGTGGGGGGGCCTAGTAGATAAGATCTGCACTTCATAGCTGTCTTTAACCACAGCATCTCTGCATGGAATCCATTTCATATTTTAGTATCCATGTATAAATTTGTTTGAGAAAAGAGTGTCATTGTAAACACTGAACAACAGTGTTTGAAAGTTACTGATGTAGTCCAACATATTAAAGCTTGAATTATGGCTGAGCCAACCTAAGTTCTATCAGGGAGATTAAATGCCTAAACTAAGGACTGATAGTCAGTTGGATTAAATCAATTTCAACAGCCATGTAGCAAGTGCTTACTGTGTGGCTGAGTAAGGACGGGGGACCAAGAAACGTGGTCTCTGACCTCAAAGGCTACAATATCTAGTAAGGGAGCACAGAGAGGGAGATAATTAACGACAATGCATGCAAATGTGCTGAAATAAAAATGTTATGGGAACCCAGATGTGGATAAAAATGGTGCAAGGTAACATTGTGTGCTAACTCTGGATTAGGCACTGTGCTGATTCCCTATCTATCTATCTATCTATCTATCTATGTGAAATAGGCATCATTTCCCCCATTTTCCAGAGAAGGAAACCAAGATTTAGAGATTTAGAGAGCTGTCTCTTGCCCAAGTTCATATAATTAGTGGGTGGCAGAAGTTGGGATTCCCACGGAGGTGGTCTAACTTCAGAGCTCACATCCTTATCGACTAGAGAAATCTAAGAACAGATCAACAGGAGGTAGTTTTTGAACTGGGCCCAAAATGATAAGGATTTTTTAACGGGTGATGGGAGAGGACTGTGGATGGGGAAAACTTTCCAGGCAGAGTGCTCGGTACAGACACAGTCTTGGAAGCCTGTTAAAATGATGAAAATGCAATGTGGAACCACATTTTGAAAGTCTTTTGTAATTGCTTTGTAACCATTAGGCAATGATTGGATGGGAGGCTGCGTGGCATGTTGTTTAAGGGGGTTAAATCAGTATCTGCCACTTCCCAGCTATGTGACACCAGGCAAGTTACTTAATCTCTCTGTGCCTCATTTTCCTCAACTCGAAAATGGGGGCATAGCTACCTCACAATGATATCATGAGGATCAAATGGGGTAATGTACTCGGGCATTTAGCATAGTGTCTTTCACATGTTAGGGATTCAATAAATGGTAGCTAATTATTTTTATTCACTCCCAACCTTATGGCTAATAAGCTAATATTTTTGAGCACTTATATGTGTCAGACATTGCTGCAAACACTGGACATGCATTATTTAATCTTTGCAACAACAGCTCTGTTAGGTAGTACTATTATCTCCCCAGTTTAGAGAGGATGAAACTGAGGATTCCAGTGTTGATTTCAGTGTCTGATTCCAGAGCTCTTAACTACTATGTTTCACTTTCTCCCTCCACACTGCACTGCTTGGAAGTTTCATCAAGATTTGATGTAGGTAGGAGGTTGGTACCATGGGTCACGGGTGACAAAGTGAGCTTTGTAACAACCTCTTCAAATGATATGAAGGAAATGATAGCTAAATCCTTGGGTTTTACACCTCTTCAGGGGCCTATAATGTCTTGCTGCAGGTCTCTGGTTTTACTTTATGCATCCTCTTTTACCAGCCATTCCATGGATATATTTATTTTTTCCACATCTTTATGAAAGGCTGTATAAATTGACTTTTGGTGCATAACAAGCTACCCCAGTATTTAGCGACTTAAAACCACAATTATTTATTTAGCTTATGGTTCTATGGGTTGGAAAGTTGGCCTGGACCTCGCTAGGTGATTCTTCTGTAGGTCTTGGCTGGGCTAACTCTTATGTTTGAAGCCAGCTGCTGGATCTTCTGGGGCTAGTTGGTCTGATACATTGTTCAGCTGAGAGGACTCACTTGCACTCCTTCACTCTCTCATTTTCTAGGGTTCTAGCCTGGGCTTGTTCTTATGGGGGTGGAAGAGTTCTAAGAACTACAAGAAAGAGGACAAACTCTAATGTGCAATCACTGTTTAAGTCTCTTCATTTTTCACTTTTGCTGTTTGTCTCGGGGGCTAAAGCAAGTTACATGACCAAGCCCAGAGTCAATGTGGGAGGAGACAGGGCATGTGAAAAACTTGGGTGCATTACTGCAACAGTGTACCACCCAGGTTTTGCAAATCCAGCCATGTGCCAATATGGGCTTGGAAGGATCCTGGAGGAGGGCATCTCCCGTAGCAGGGACTAGGTATCCAGCTTGCTTGGGAACAGTTAGACATCCTCTTGGTGTGACTGTGGTACCAGATGGTACCAGGAGGTGACATGACACAGCAGGGACCACATACTCCAAAGTCGTCTCCTAAACATCCTCTACGCATAGCCCTTGAATCTGAAGGAGGCACACTTGTCAGAGAGAGCATTCTAGTAGCTGGTGAGGACTAAGCTATGGAATGACTGGTTTATTTTTATCTTCCACCTTTACTATGCCCCCAGGCTGGCATGACCTGGAGAAATAGCTGTTATATCCATTAGAATTTATGCAGCCCTTAGAATTTCTTGGCAAAGGCATCTGCAGCTTTCTCTAATCACTATCATTCCAAAGGGCCACTAAGTTGATCTTGCTTATCCTTGAAATCAGATCATGCTGGTATCATCACACAAACTCTCTGGGGTGATAAGCTTTAGGCTTGAACATTCAATCTAGTTGCCTTATCAGTGGTTTTCATAGTTTAATTTTTAATCAACTTTCACGAAGAAAGAAAATGCTGTAAGGTATCTGAGCACCTTGGTATCTGATATCAAGTTGGACACACATAATGTTACAACCCATTACTCAACGCTGGTCATCCTGGGAAACTACAATAAAGAGTCTGGTGAAAATAATTTTTTAAGTGCTTTATTTTCTCCTGTTAATTTCAATATGAAAGATGGTATAATAATAAAATCCACTCAGAAAAGGAAAATTCCTTATCTCATTGTAAATATCTTAAGAAATAGTATGGTAATACTTTCATACCCTGAAACTTGAGGCTCAGAGAAAAAGATTCCAAGGGAATGAGATGATTATTCCCATCAGGGCTCAGCCTTGTTTACCACTGCTGCTGCTACGTGTAATCGAGGTCTGGATTTTGGCCTCCTGCGACTTCAGTTTTGATTGCACTGGCCTTGTATGGAGAGGCTGCTTTCATGTGTGCGGTTTTCTTACAGTTTCCAAAGATACTTTTCATTGAGGTCTTAAGGATGCCAGGATTAAATTTCCATAGGGATATTTTGTGGACATTAGACCCTCAGCTCAGTTCATTCCAATAAGCATTTGTGGAGCTTCTTCTATGTCAGGGCCTGTGCCTGGCTGTGTATACACACAGCTCTGACCCCTAGGAACTTAGAATCTGGGGACGTTTAGTGAAAGAGCAGGCCTGTGGGCAAAAGAATATCATATAATAAAGATAGGTACCAAGAAGTACCTAGAAGAGAGGGATTGTTTTTCGTGGGGTGAAGGGCAGGAGAGCAGAGAGGGGATGCTTAAGGGATGTTTTGGAAGATGAACGTTGAAGGACATTCCACCTGCCTTGTTGAAAACTGAGAACTAAAAAGCTTGAATGGACCACTGTATCTGGAGAAATGGTGGACTAGATAGTTTGTAAACTACCTAAATCTGCTTGGCAAAATATCTAAACTATCTAAATGTGCTGAAGAAAATGAATATGTCTTAATTTTTAAATAAAAGGATGAGCATAGGGGCTTCCCTGGTGGCGCAGTGGTTGAGAGTCCGCCTGCCGATGTAGGGGACACGGGTTCATTCATGCCCCGGTCCGGGAAGATCCCACATGCGCGGAGCGGCTGGGCCCATGAGCCATGGCCGCTGAGCCTGTGCGTCCGGAGCCTGTGCTCCGCACCGGGAGAGGCCGCAACAGTGAGAGGCCCGCGCACCGCAAAAAAAAAAGAATGAGCATACAGTAGAGTATGCTCCAAGGTTAAGAATGGAACAGGAGCAGCAGGCCAAAGAGGTGAGGGCTGAGGTTGCTGCCTACTTTATTGCCAACTACCAATAAATTCCAGAGGTGACCTGGAGCTCTGGCTGCTAGTATCCGTGCCTATGTGTTACGGAGGTAGGCAGAAAGGCCTACATGGGAGGGAGACCAGTTGGGGACTCCTGAGTGAATCTGGGACCAATGAAGAGCAACATCCTCAGGGAAAAGGTGAATTAGTAAAAATATCCATTTCATGGAGGCAGACAGCAAGGCAGAACCTTGACTGATTCAGACCGGCCATTGACGGATGGAGAACGTGGCAATGCACCAGCTTTTACATGAATTTGGAGCCTGCATTCACAGTATTTGCATGGTCCGAATACCACAAGCTGAGAATTTTAATTTAAAGCTGACCTGGCAGGCAGGAACACAGATCTCTGGAGGAATCCACATTCAGTCCATGCTGTAAAGAATTTCCATAGACTGAGTCCCAATGAACATGAACTCCTAATCAGAAATCACAAAACGTATAAGGAGACAAAGCATCACGAGTAGAGTCAACAGCAATGACCTCACATATTTAACATGAAACAAAAGAGGAAAAGAAAGATAGGAGTAAGGAGCAAGAGACTATCAAAGACAACCTGACATGAGATATTTGAGCAAGTTCTAAATGGAATGTCTGGAAATAAAAAAAATAATAATTAAAATCAAAAATTCAATGAAATCATAGCCCTAAAGTGAAAAATGCAGAAATCCATCAATAGCAGAAGGGATAAATAAACTGCAGTATATTCATACAATGGAATGTTACAATGCAATGGAAGGAACAAACTGCTAATGCAACAACATGGATAAACCTCATGGTCTTACTAAGAAGCAAAAGAAGCCAGATTCAGAGTATACATGCTATATGAGTCTATGTATAGGAAGTTCAAAACCAGAACAAAGCTAATCCATGATTGCTGTGATCAGAATAGTGGCTGACTCAGTGGGAGGGTATTGATTGAGAAGGAGCAGGCTGGGTGCTGGGAATGTGCTATATCTTGATACGGGTGATGGGTACATGAGTGTGTACACCTGGAAAAGGTCATCAGGCTCTACACATAAGATGTGTGTTTTCACGGTGAATATGAGTTATACCTCAATATAAAAGCATAAAAACCTCAGTGGTCCTATCTTCCAGGTTCTTTGATGCCACCCACAACCAGATTTGACATACCAAAGAGAAAAATCAGTGGCCTGGAACTTAAGAAAAATATACAAAATTCAGCACAGAAAGGCAAAGGCTCAAAAATGACAGACCCTAAGAGACATGGAGACTAGAGTGAGGTCTATGCATAGCTCTGGAAGATATAACAGATGAACAGTGTCTGAGAAAGACAAATCTTTGGTTCGGAATGTCTTATGAGCTCCATGCAGGACAAATAAAAGAAATCCACACCTAAACACATCACAGTAAAACTGTAGGCCAAAGACAAAGAGGAGATCCCAAAAAAAGCCAGGGTGAAAATACAGATTGTCTACTTAGAACAGTGGGTTAGACTGAGCAAGTTAGCCGTGTTGCAAGGCAGTGGATGAAGAGATGTACCATTGATGCCTGGAAAAGAAAGTAATTCTCAGTCTAGAATTATGAAAGGAGGGAATGAGGGCAAAAGAATATTTTTAAAAACAAGGTGAACAAAGCAAAACTGAAAAAGATTTATTTTAGTACCAACAGACTCTTACTTACGGATTTTCTAAATCAGTGCTCTCCAACCTTTTTGGCACCAGGGACGGGTCTCATGGAAGAAAATTTTTCCACGGATGGGGGTTGGGGGGAATGGGTCAGGCGATAATGCAAGTGATGGGGAGCAAGGGGGAGCGAGGGGGAGCGGCAGATGAAGCTTCGCTGCCACTCACCTCCTGCTGTGCAGGCCAGTTCCTAACAGGCCCCGGCCCGGGGGTTGCGGACCCTTGTTCTAAGTGATGTACTCTTGAAAGAAGAAAAACGAATACAGAAGGACCATCTGAGATGCAAGAAGGAACGAGGAGCAAAGGAAATGTTAACTATCAAGGTATATATACAAAATAGGAGCTATTTGATAGCATCTCTCTCTCTCCATATACATATATATATATATGTATACATATAACACTATATATAGAGTACATACTTCTCCATCCTCCCTTCCCTCCTACCTCTCTTTCTCTATATATATAAAAGGAAGAACTAGAGTGTTGTTCAGGGTAGAAGATTTACCCCCAAAACAGAGCTTAACAACTAAAGTTAGTTGAACTGAGGCTGAATCACCCTTCCACTAATTCTGTGTCAAGGTCATTGCACATTGTGAGCTGGGAGTTTGTTCCATTGCATGGAATTCCTAGAATTGCCACTGAACCACTGACCTTGTTAGATGAATCAATTCTGCCATTTCTGATCATTGTCAATGTTCCCCTCCATGACACTTGTTAAAAATAGCAACCCCCTAATAAGATAAAAACAGATTTTATTCTTATAATGCAAGTAAAGCCTAGAGATTAATTAAAAACAGATTTTATTCATTTACATAATGAGGAAATTATTTGCAACATCAGCCCTAATAAACTTGGATTTGTTTGACAAATGTGATGATTTGTTTCGGGCTAAATATGTATCCTTTGTAAATTCTTTTGGTATGGATGGAGCGAAGGGACCTTTAAGGAGCAAATGACACTAACACCTGCCCTTTGGAGTGCTAAGTGCTATAAAAACATGAGATTGAGAATGTAATCCCTGATAGGTGAGTACAGCACCCTGTTAGAGGGAGAGACAGTGATTGCTGGTAGTCTCAGCTGATAATCCACGAGTCCCTTTTCTTGCCATTCTGCTATCACTCTTGCAATAACAGACTGCTGGTTTAAAACCTTGACCTCAATTTTCTAGTTCTTTCACGACCCCACCGAGCCCTTTCATCTTAAACATTCCTTTAGTGGCCTTTAATTCCTTAGTGAATATTTTACCTAATAAAAATTTCATCATTTCCACCTTCAAAAGACAGCTTGGATCTCACGTTCTCTGTAAATTCTGCCCTGAACGCCCTGGCAGGATTAACCATACCACCCTCCACGTCCCTCTGCTACTCACATTTCTGTATGGCAATTATTTGTTTGTAAGTCAAGAACTCGGGGATGGCAGAGACTGTGAGCTTTTCTTTTCTCCATCCCCAGATCGGGCAGATTGTTACATTGACATGGAATTATCTTCATTTGAACAGAAATGGGGTTTGTCTGAAGCTGCAGCTGGTGACAAGGATGATGAAGCATTATGTTCCTTTATGTCTTTAAGAGCAGTTCCACTGACCTTGTCTTGTTGCATCTGCCCTCATTAGGGAGTTAGAGCAAATATTCGAACCCTCCTTTGATAGATAAAACGTCCAAGAAGAGAAAGTTTAAGTGGCTCACACAGGTCCTGCCATTCGTGCAGAGGGGCAGCGAATGGAGAGGATGGCAGATGGGAAATAAATAATGAGGAATAAGGTTTCTACTCCTCAGAGAAATCACTTCATTAATTTTTTCCCCATTTACATCCAGCTCCGCCTTCTCAGTCCTTTTCTTCATGGAATCAGAGAAGCAGCCTTTTGATGGAAGGAAGACACACCACAGAGATGCTGAATGTGTGCTGACCCTCACGTGGGGACCATTTTCCTGGAGAAGCAGCACTAATCATAATCATAATGCTTGCTTGAACTTGGCACTTTTCTTCTCTTCAGCATAGTCTGACATGACCCGCTGCTGCCTTCGGTGTGGCAGTGGGGCTGCTGAACAGAGAACAGGCTGGGGACAGCGAAGTGTATTATTGTGGAGAAATTCTCGAAGCACTCAGGGCTGTGAATGGCTTTGGTGAATAAGCCGACCTGGAACACTTCAGTAGGTGGGGAGGTCAGTAGGAAGCTGTTACATTGTTTCTCTAGAAGGAGTGGGCCTGAGACCTCTCAGGGGCTGCGTTGTGTTCAAGAGGCTGGGCAGAAAGACCCGTAAGAAGACCACGCCAAACCTTTATCCTTAAGCACACAAAACCCTACTTGTCAGGACCCCCAGGAATGTCGGGACATCTAGTTTCACAGAGGATTAGAAGCATGATAAAAATGAGTAATTCTTTGCCTTCTTTCTCCATAAACAATGTCACACACAAATATGAGGATTCTCAGGTATCGGTTTTCTTAGGTGTGAATGTAACCCATTCCTGCAGCGATCTCTGTCATGGAATAATGCCATTTCTCCTTTGCAAGAAAAGGAGAAACTGTGAGAATTTAGGAGCCTCAAAGGGATCTCTTCTTCAATATATTTTTTCTGGCAACTAATACGATAGATTCCCATAGCACAGACCTCCCTGACCTCAACCAGGTACCATTTTCTTTTTTTCCCCAGGTTTATGGAGCTATAATTGACATACAACATTGTGTAAACTTAAGGTGTATGATGTGTTGATTTGATACACATATATTGAATTAGGTGCTATTGTGGCCTTTTGTCTTTCAGCTATACTCGAGAGTTGTGTTAGAACTGGAAAGTAGAATCCAGGTGGTGGGGGAATATGCTTCAGGAGGGCATCATCCTTAGGGGTCCTGACCTTCACTGTACATAAAATATCGATGTCGTCTGCCATGCCTCTTCTGACTGATCTGGAGTGGGGCCTCTTTGAAGCCCCCATGGTGCAGCCAGTGTAGAAACGTTTGGACTGTCCTCCTGGTGAGGGGTTCTAAACCGTCCCCATCACCCTGGGGGCACGTGAGCACACTCCATAAGTCAGACAATATTAAGCTGATTGAAGGAGGGACCATCACATCTGTCCACAAGCTCTACCTCCACGCTCCCTCTGGCTGAGTGGACAGGTGTACAGGCTTCTGCCCGAATCAGGAGCAGGCGACAGACTCCCGAGGGAGCTGTTTACCCAGAATTGGTGTTTGGTGCCTCGGCCAGCTGCCTGGCCCTGCCCTCTGGTTCTCTCACCTACTACTTGACTTTTAACTGGTACTTGACTGCCTCCTTGGCCTTGTCTCAAATCCCTATTCTGGATGTGCTTCTAGATTACTCTCTTGACTCCAGATTACCCACAAAGAAGCAGTAAAAAGAGGGAAGCAAAGCAGGAAGACTTTCTGTATTGAGCATCTATATGGTGCTGGGTGATAGGAAAAGAGATGATGCTGACCAGTGCCTGTCCTCTGGGCACTCACAGCCTGATTCGCGGAGACAGGCATGACCACAAGGGTGCCGTGAAGTGTTTCGGGGGCTGTGGTAGTCTGTACAGCTGGGTCAGTGCTGGCAGAAAGAAGGGGGAGGTCAGTTATGTAGTGGGGATGGCGACAGAGAGAAAAGGTGTTAAGGCTTCCTGTAGGAGGCGGCTGCCCAACTGAGAGGGTAGAGGAAAGGGGATGGAGGGAGGTGAAGAACAAGACAGCCTGGCATGCTCATGCTCACAATGACACTTGTTCAGACCTTCTGCATTCCTGGGGTGTGGAGGTTGAGGGGGGCAGTAGGAGATGAGGCAGGAAAGATGGTCAGGGACCGGGTCGTGGGGGCCTGGTGGGCCCCCATAGGAAGTATGGACCAAAAACAGGGGGATGGCCCCAGGGGTAGGGCTGGCCTCCAGGGGGCATTGGAGTTCAAGTCATGGTGTCCAAAGGGCGCGGCGTTCTTGGGCTTGATTTGGGCTGCACTGGTATCAGAGGGCCACAGAATGTCCTGATGGTGGTGGGATTTGAAGTTAGGTGTTGGTGGTCTGCCCATTTGGAGTAGGACCTTAGGCTATGGCTGTAGGGACAAAAAGTAGGGTTTGCAAGAGGGCTGGCCAAAACAAGGCCAAAGGTCAGAGTCGCTGGAAAATGGGCAGGGGTTCATGGAAGGAGTAGCCCAGCTGTGAGGACTGGGCCAATACAGCTGGAGTAGGGGAAGTGTGGCATAAGAGGCTCACATATGGAGACGGAGTCTACACAGCAGAATCACCCCAGATTCCCTCCTCCCAGTGGAGTGGAGACCTCTAAACTGCTCCCTCATCAGCTTAGGCTAGCTTGCAAATTCAGTGGAGGCTGGTACTTGGGAAGACAGAGGCTGATGTAGAGATTTCAAAGTGAAAAGTGTTCAAGTTTGAATGAAGGAGGCCTCTCTTTTGTTCCTGGATGACACCAAAGTTTCTGCTCTGGGACCTTCACAGATATTTCCTCTGCCTGGAGCACTCGCCTAGCTCTGATTTCAGCCAAGAGCTGCCAGAGGCCTGCAGGCCAGTCCATGGCGCTGAAATCTCAGCATGAATATGGGAAACCTCCCCACCCTCTGCTGAGCCCCAGCACGGAGATCTCTCCCAAGGGCTCTGCCTGCCCCCAGCAGAGGGACAGGGAATCCTCTCCAAGGTTTTCTCACTTCCTCAAAACTAATCCTCTGGATATGGGCAGGCCTCACTTCCTTCTCTGTGAAAGGAAATTCCAGCTCCCCAGGGAACCACCTGTACCCCTCTCCTATTACCTAAATAATCACTTTGAAGGCTTCCAAGGGCTATATTTTCAGAATGGGTTATAAGAAATTTCTGATGATCTCATCTGCCCTGTGTCTACAGAGAGAGTTGTTTTTTGTTTTTGTTTTTGTTTTTTCTCATTTACCAAATACGTATATCTCGGGACATTTAGTACTAATTTTAAGGAACCATTAAATGGGGTTCTCTTCCCCTGGTCATCTGGGATGCTGAAAGATGTTAAATTAATTGTTCCTGCACTATGGTGAAGAAATGATTTAAATAAAACTCCCCTGCCCACCAAGACTGTCCTGGACCCTCAGCCATAGCCTGGGATCCTCCCCCCAGTCTAAGGCCGCCATATTGTCACCGACCTGACCATGAAGAGCCTGAGCTGATGGGCAGCACGGGAGTCCCCAGGGCACGAGTGACATCCTTGTGTTGATTTCACTCTCTCCTTCCTAACATCAGGTGGGTGGTGCTGCAGAGGCTGGGATGTGGGCTTGACAACTCCAGAGGTCCCAGGGAAAGGCAAGCCGCTTCAGGAGGACACAGGGAGTAGGCCTCACCCTTCCTGATATCCCCCAAGACTAGCAAGGGCAATGCCTATTGTTATTGCTCTGAAAAAGGGAATTGAATCAATCTGCTGAATGAGGGATAGCACCACCTCCGGGGTCAGGCAGGGTTCAGAGTGCGGGAACTCGTCTGAAGTGAGGCTGTCTGGGGTACGGTGTCTGGCAGGATGGGAGCCAAAGGAGTGTCAGAGACCTGGTGTCGGATTAAGTGAACCCAGCCTCAGGATTAGGTGAACTTGTTAGAAGGGCTGGCTGCTCTTCCATCTGCGCCCCCAGGAGCTGTTTTATCTTCTTAAACTCAAATGGAAGCTGAAAGTGAGGGCAGCCAGTGGACCTGGGGGATGCTTGGCTTAGGGAGGGGGCTTAGCTCTAGTTTTCTCTATCCCTCTCTCCTCCCGGAGACCATATCATCTTATTCCCTCAGACACAGTTTGCTAAGAAAGCCAAAGAAGGGAATTAACATGAAAAAGAGAATTGTAAGTATTCTGCTGGGTTCTTGATATACATGATGTATAAAAAACTTACAGAAGAATCCATTTTTTTATTTCCAGATAGGCAAACAGAGACTTGGATCTGAAGTCATCAAATCTGGGACACTTCTAAGAGCAAAAGGTGAGAGGGGACAAAAAGTACTTCCAATTACACATATGTGTATATTTTAACCTATTCATTTTTACCTATTTATTACTGTATTTTTAGAAAATAATTCTACTCAAAAGCTCTTATTAAGGATACAAGTGTTTCTTTTTCTAAAAAAATCAACAGATATAAACCAGGACTATCTCTGGCAAGTGGAGTCGTGTGGTTACCCCGATATTAAGTGACTTTTCCAAGGCCACACAGCTAGTAAGTGACGAAGCCAGGTTTCAAAGCCAATCTCTGCCCAGGATTTCATGCTGGTTAATTCTGGGGGAGAAGAATTTGCCAGAGATCCACTAAGTGTTCCAGGAGTTTACTGCCAGGCTCAAGCCTGGCTCTCTTTCCACTTGGGAGCTGGATTTGTCTGTCAGGCTGTTTCCTCCCACTTCAGCTCTTCTAATATGGCTCCCCTGTTGCTGTGTTTGGGCTGAGGCCACTCCCTACGTTTTCTCACTGCTGGTGCTCCCTGACAGCTGTGTGTTGATTGACTTGATTGCAGATCCTCCCCCGACTTGACTCCTGGCTGTTTGTTGTTACTAGGTCCTGTGGTCTCCCTCTCTGTTTCTTGACCCTTTACACGGCTTCCCTGGGTTCTGGCTGCTGGGTCTGCCTTGACCACCAGCCCTCAAGCTCAACTCTGGGCCCCTGGGCATGGCTTCCTCCCTGCATTGCTTTGCCTGCTTCTGCCCCTCCTGGTCCATAAATTCATCCCTGGCTATGGTCCCTGCACCCCACCTCCACACCCACATTCACAGCTCCACAGTCTGTGAGGTTTAATCAACTAGTTCATTGAGCAATCCAGGTGTATACCCAGCTGATTTGAAGTGATTTAACTTAATGAAGATGATCACATGGCCCAGGTTTTCTGGGGCAGCCCTAATTTTAAATATTATGTTTCTTCGTCCTCACAAAAACTGAATACTGAAAATGCCAATATTTTGGCATATAGACAACTTCTTCTAGATTGCCTCTGGCAACTAGAAAAAAAAAAAAAAAGGCATAAATCCCTATTCAGACAATGTGCCCTACCTTTGGCTCAGGACACACAGGCCTCTGTTAAATCTTTATTTTTGTCAGCATGGGTGAGCCTAAGAGAGAACAGCTTTTTTGTTTGTTTTCAAAAATCTCATCGGTATCGGTGTCCTGTTTGTGTTTCTACTTTCTGTAAAAAGTACTTGATTGTCTTCAGTGAATGGCCAACATGTTTCTTGCCGAGTCGCACTGCAGTTTCTGTGGTCTGTGTATCTCCAGACAGCAACTAATGCCCTGTTGGCTGTGACAATCTAAGTGAGGTGGATGTCTTCCCAGTGAGATTTGGAAGGTGTGTCTCCATGCCCTGTAAGCCCCCAGGGAAATCATGCTCCCAGCAAATGCCTGTCCTTGGCTCATGCAGAGACCTCAGGACTTCAGATCAGCCCCAGCCCTAGGCTCCCATGCCACGTCCATCCTGGCCTAGTCTGGTCCTGGTGCTTCTCTCACAGATGGCCTCCCAGGCCGGGTCCCAACCACTGAGGAGAGGAAATATCCTGAGGAGGAAGAACATTTTGAGGGGGCACAGAGAAGTGGTCCCTGCCATGCATTCTGAGGACAACTAGTTCCCTAAGTGGTCCCTGCCATGCTTCCAGAAGGGCTCTGTGGCCAGTAGACTTCACAACGGCTCAGGGCGCCCACTGGTATATGCGGTCTCTGAGAAGTTCTGCAATAAAGTCACTGGCTTCTCAACATATGTATCACAGGACACGTTTTTCATATAACAACCTTTAATAGCTTAAAGAATCAGGTAAAACAAAAGAACAGGGGGGTTGGAGTCAGAAGGCCTTGCCTGGGTTCAGGTTCAGAATCCTCACATTCACCTTTGTCTCCTTGGGTAAGTTACTTAGCCATGGTTTTCTCATCAGTAACATGAAGGTAATGACAAATGAACTCACACAGGATTTTTGTGAGTGTTAAAACGTGCTGGATATGAAAGCACTTGGCATACGTGTGAGATATTTAAGAAAGGAGAGACTTTGTTTAGGTGCAAAATTCACTCAGCTAGTATACCTCGTGATGAAGAATAGTCATGTCGATACTGACAAGCTCAGAAGCTGCCCTTCCCTGTTTGTGGCTCTTCAGGATGTGCCAGGACCAGCATATTTGGAATGAAATGTCAGGAGTCTGTGATAGTTAAATAATGGAGGATGGTTTTGAATTAATGTGTACTTTTAAGAAAATATTTAAGAATCTTGCAGCAAAATACAGGATGAATGAGAGAGGAGAGGCTTAAGGTTTGGCTCCATCCCTCTACCTACAGAGTAAAGCCATGAGTTAGAAAGTTGCTAAAGATGCAGCCGGAGGGCCTGGGTGGGCCAACAGTCTGGGGACAGAGACGCTGGGATGGGACTGAGACCCATTCCAAGGAGGTGTTGATGGGACCAGATGCTCTCTAAGGTAGGGGTCCCTAGCCCCCAGGCCATGGACTGGTACCAGTCCGTGGCCTGGTAGGAACCGGGCCACACAGCAGGAGGTGAGCGGCGGTCGGGGGGCGAGCGAGTGAAGCTTCATCTGCCGCTCCCCATCGCTCCCCATCGCTTGCATTACCGTCTGAACCATCCCCCGCTCTGTGGAAAAATTGTCTTCCACGAAACTGGTCCCTGGTGCCAAAAAGTTGGAGACGGATGCTCTAAGGGATCTATATGTGTGGCTTGGGAGGTTTGCTTTATAAACTTGACTCCTTTTCATGTACATGTAAGAATTAACTCCTGCGTATTCCAAATAACTTTAAATATCTTGGGGTTTTGTTTTCTTTATGCATTATATGAAGAGTTCTTAACTTGGATACCATAGACTATTAGGAGTGATACAGGGCCAATGGCTATGCGTTAAGGGTCCAGAAATTCCCTGAAATTAGAAACAAAATTTTGTGTGCACATGCCTATTTGCATTTTTATAGGGAAGAAAGTTCTACACCACAAAGTGGTCATTTGGTCTCTGTGGATTATATAAATCACATTCAGGATAAACTCTCTGGCCAGCAGAGTTCACTCTACAAGTAATGATTGGACAGCGGCTTGGGCACTCCTGTGAACCTCCTGGGCTTCAGTGACTGGTGTGAGGCACTTGGCTGTACTGTTTCATCAGCAAGACTTTGATTTTGCTTGGTCCTCCAGCTCTAGGGAGCTGTAGCTTCTCTGTGATTCCTCCTTCCTCTTTGGCACACAAAGTCCTTGAAACCTGCTGTGGATGCCGCTGTAAATCCTGGGTCACCTGGGGGCGGTTGACACGACTTTCACAATTACACGAACGGAGCAAGCGATGTGAACATGAGATAACTCAAGCCCCTCGCATTTCAGCAGGCACTTATTGGACACTTGCTGGTGCCATGCTCTGTGCTAGGACCTAGGTGTCGGGAGGTGATAGGAGATAAAAAAAGGATGTCAAACAGCCCCTGGCTTTCAGGAGCTTCCTGTCCAGTGGACTAAGACAAATGAACATCTCATTATAATATAAGCAAGAAAAGGGAAATGACAGAGAATTGTGGCCCTTATACTGTTGGAGCTGTACTCTAACACTAATGCTGTACAAGACTGAGCCTGCCCTAGTGTTCTTAGGTCTCTTGATTTATTCATCTAACAAATATTGATGGTGTGCCTATCACGTGTCAGGCACGGTACAGGTACTAGGGATCCACTGGCAAGCAAACACAGACAGGGTTCATGGCTAGCGTGTAGACTGACGTTAATTAAGTCAGATATCACACATACATGCAGAAATGTAAAATTACAACTGAGATATGAGCTCTAAGAATGAGAAACGTGATGCTGTAAGAGAGGTCAAAGTCAAGGCAGATTTGACCTTGTCAGAGAGATCTCTGAAGGCTTCTCTAAGGAAATAACACCTGATTAAAAAAAAAAAAAAGGGAGTTAACTAGATGAAAAAGGTAAAGACAGGAAGGGAACTCAGACACGAGGAATAGCACGTACAAAGGCCCAGTGGCAGGGAATAGCCTGGTGCCTATTAGTATATAAAAGAAAGTTCAGTGAGACTGGAATCCAGAGAGTGAAGTGCACTGTGCAAAATGAGGCTGGCCCAGTACTTGGGGAGCTTTGTAAGGCAGGTTGGGTTGTGGTCTTTACCCTAAGTTCAGTATCAAGTTGTTGAGGTGTTTCAAGCAGGAACATGACAAGCCATTTTGATTAGGCAGATTAGGGAAGATTTTACCCAGTAGGTAGCTTTGGAGCTGACTTCTGGGGAATGAGTTGGAGCTCCATTGTTAAAGAAGAGGAAAGACCTTTATGGGAACAGAGAAGATGAAAAACAAGGCAGAGTGGAAGTTGACCCAGTGCCTTGGGAGTGGTAAGCTGTAGTTATGAGGGAAGCTTCATGGCCTTGGAGGAATGATTGGAAAAGTTAAGTGAAGCCACACCATGAAGAGCTGAGATGTTTGCTCTGCTGGAGCATTTAGGCTTTACTGATGGGAAGTCAGAGTTTTTAAGGAAGGGTATAGCCTGATGTTACCTGCATGTTGAGTCCTGAGGATTCCATCAGAAGCTACGCAATCATTTCTAGCCTCTGGTTTCTGTCTCTAGTTTTACAGGTGAGGATTTTGACCAAAGATTGCCATTTGGCTAATCAGAATACTTATACTGTTGGAGTAGAAACTGTCACTCGATTCCATTTGTGACATGGGCTGTCTTTGGTTGTCACTTTCTGTTGGGATTGGTCACCTTGATTCCCACTGAACTGAAGGACTGAAATAGTATCCTAATCCACTAGAGGCACTGAGATCTGCAGGTTCTCCTGCTCTGCCATCATTTATGGATGAGGCTGCACTAGGGAAGTTTCTCGAGCAAGGAAATGGGAGCCTAACTTTATTAAGCGTCTGGAGAATCTATTTTGTGTGGTAGCAGCATTTTGAGATTTCTGGTCCACTGAAACAATTTGGAACTTTTAAGCTCCCACCTTGTGGAGAAACTGTAAATGTCTTCTTGTGTTTGGCAATGGTTTAGCCTGGAGAATGCACCTAGAAGATACCAAATGCTCGAGCCACTGCAGAAGAAAATAACTCTTCTGTGAAGGGAATGGGAGGGCCCATTTGTTAAGCATAAATCGTAGATTGGAATAAAGGTTAGAAATGAGCCATGAAAACAAACCAAAAATGTATACACGCTCAGTATTTCTTCCTATGATGTGCTCTTTTTTTTTCAGCTTAAAAAAATTCTTATCACTTTATTATTTTTTTTAATTGGGGTACAGTTGTTTTACAATGTTGTGTTAGTTTCTACTGCACAGCAAAGTGGAATTCCCAGTGCTATACAGAAGGTTCTCATTAGTTATCTATTTCATACATATTAGTGTATATATATCAATCCCAATCTCCCAATTCATCCCACCACCCCCCTTTCCCTGCTTCGTGTCCATACGTTTGTTCTGTACATCTGTGTCTCTATTTCTGCCTTGCAAACCGGTTCATCTGTACCATTTTTCTAGATTCCACAGATATGCGTTAATATACGATATTTGTTTCTTTCTGACTTACTTCACTCTGTATGACAGTCTCTAGGTCCATCCACGTCTCTACAAATGACCCAATTTCGTTCCTTTTTATGGCTGAGTAATACTCCATTGTACATATATACCACATCTTCTTTATCCATTCGTCTGTCAATGGACATTTAGGTTGCTTCCATGACCTGGCTATTGTAAATTGTGCTGCAGGGAATATTGGGGTGCATGTGTCTTTTTAAATTACGGTTTTCTCTGGGTGTATGCCCAGTAGTGGGATTGCTGGGTCATATGGTAATTCTGTTTTTAGTTTTGTTTTTTTTTTGCGGTACGCGGGCCTTTCACCGCTGTGGCCTCTCCCGCTGCAGAGCACAGGCTCCAGACGCACAGGCTCAGCGGCCATGGCTCACGGGCCCAGCCGCTCCGCGGCATGTGGGATCCCCCCGGACCGGGGCACGAACCCGTGTCCCCTGCATCGGCAGGCGGACTCTCAACCACTGCGCCACCAGGGAAGCCCCTTATTTTTAGTTTCTTAAGGGACCTCCATACTGTTTTCCATAGTGGCTGTATCAATTTACATTCCTACCAACAGTGCAAGAGGGTTCCCTTTTCTCCACACCCTCTCCAGCATTTATCGTTTGTAGATTTTCTGATGATGCCCATTCTAACCAGTGTGAGGTGATACCTCATTGTAGTTTTGATTTGCATTTCTCTAATAATTAGTGATGTTGAGCATCTTTTCATGTGCCTCTTGGCCATCTGTTTGTCTTCTTTGGAGAAATGTCTGTTTAGGTCTTCTGCGCATTTTTTGATTGGGTTGTTTGTTTTTTTGATATTGAGCTGCGTGAGCTGTTTATATATTTTGGAGATTAATCCTTTGTCCATTGATTTGTTTGCAAGTATCTTCTCCCATTCTGAGGGTTGTCTTTTCGCTGTGACATGTTCTGAAGATGAAGTATGAGCAGACAGGGAAATGCCCTAAGTATTGTTTTGAGATATTTGAGATTTTATCTATATGTGTAATACTACTTTAAAAAATTATGTGTATTGTTTGAGAGTTGAGGAAGATTTTTCCCTTTGAGGTGTCTAAAGAAGAGAAGGAATGAGGATGGGAAGTAGCTTTTATTGAGTATCTGATAGATACAGGGCATCCCACCTACAGTATATGAACTATCCTCATGACAGCCCTGCAAATAAAGCTGTATTACTCGTTTTGTAGATGAGGTGAGGACATGCAGCTTGTAAGTGGCAGGGCTAAAATTTGAATTTAGGTCTGACTGTCTCCAAGTACTGTATGTACCTTTTGCATTATTCCAATCTTACTGATGAAAACCCGGGAACAGAGAGATTTCATTGCTTAGATGTTAGTGCCGGCTCACACGTCAGGTTGTCTGATCCTATGGCCTCTGGAGAAAATGGGGTGAGGTCCAAATAACCATCATCATCATAACTAATGTGCATTGAGCACTATTCTAAACTCTTCACAGGTTTTATCTCATTTAATTCTCACAACAACCCTATGAGGTAGGGACTTGTTTTATTCCTACTGCATAGAAGAGGAAACTGAGGCAGAGAGGCTGAAATCATGGACCCATGCTCACATAGACAGGAAATGTTAATCTGTGACTCTAACTGGGGCAGTCCGAGTCTAAAACCTGTGGTTATAGCCACCTTGCCACACAGCGGAACTTGCCACAGCTTACCCCAAGAAGCTCTTGAAAAGAGCCCTGTTCCTACTGAGACTGATGCTCTGTTTTCTCACCGACACAGCTTGCTGGTCCAGTGTTTCCTTTTATTTCCATTTTGTCCTGCGTATAAAGATGCCGCTTAAGCATGTCATTATCAGGCTGTGGGAAATGCCCTGAATGCGTTCTCCTTGACCAGCCCCTAATTCAGGGCGTTTTGTTCTAAGCATCCTGGAAGGATTTCACTAAGCTTAATTTATAGGGCCGTAAGCCATAAAACACAGTTCCTTTTTGAGTAAGTTTCATTTACTGACTTGCAGGATAGATGACTCATAAATAAATTGTTCTTATTCCTTGTCGATTGCTGTCCCTATCTTTGGGAATGCATGGTTGCCTTAAATATCTGCAAAGAAAAGAAATTGGATTCTGTGTTAGTGACACTGTTGGTTCTCTCTCTATGACATATTTTGAATATTTTACCCTTTTTTTTTTTCCAGCCTGGGAATCTTTATAGTCCTAATATTCCTTGTGTGGTGCTTTATGCAAAATGATGTTATTAATATAAAAATGATAAATATTGTGACTCTTGAAATGATATGTTTTGATCACACTTTAACTGTGGCAAAAACACTCTTTTGGGATCCTCTCAAATGTTGTTATAACCTTATATTCACATGCCTACACAGATATGGGTCATCTGGGCTGATATTTAAAAAGATGAAACCCAGCTAATTCACGCACAATAGTCTTTGATATAAATTACAAGGGGACAACAATTTTCTGCCTCTGATGAATGTGTGGTAGGTATGTTTCGAGAGAAATTTTCATCTTTCCTTTTCACTGGGACATGAAGCAAGTCTTAAATGGATTTTTGGACATTGGCTCACCCAGCTGAATTTTTGTGTTAACGTGGCCTTAACTTGTCAGACAGAGGCTCCCTCCAACCTCAGGAGAGAGAGCTGTACCCAGTGGCTGTGGCACCACCACTGTCTGACAAAATAAAATTAGGTTAGGATGGGGGATCAGGGGCCCACTTGTTCACACCAGCTTAGTTAGGAAGATCCACTGAATGACTTGGGCAACTTCCTTCCCCCTGAGCCTCAGTTTCTGCATCTACACACTAAAGGGCTTGAATTAGATAGTTGCTAAAGACCCTTCTGGTACTAAACATTCCGTGATTCTATGGCTCTTGATAATGGCCATGGGTGAAATCCACAAAAGCTTTCTTCCTGAATGCTTAATGTAGAATTAATACTTTTTCAGTTACCATCTTCTCTAGTTTTTCTTTGGAGCAAGAAAAGGAGATAGGAATTTATGGGACTTTCTACCCCTGAAAATACGAATAATATATATATTATATTATTAAAATACAATAATATAAGAAAACCCATTTCTTATTCTGTGCCTATAGGTTACCTGTAGAGAGGTAGGTCCTTTGCTCTTTCTAACCTTTAACTTGCAAGGAAGTTATTAATTGTCCCATTTTACAGATGAGGAAACCAAAGTGCAGAGAGGTGAAATCACTGGCCCAAACTCACACAGCTACCAAGTGGCTTAGCAGAGAGTAAAAGCCTGGTGTGTGGGACTCCAAGCCTGAGCTTTGCTACTGTCTCTACAACCAGCCCCACCTTGACACTCGTGGGCTGGGGCAAGGGCACGAATGGAGGCCCACATATCATAAGTCTAGATATTTAAAAGTTATACTTCATGTTGACCATGAGGACCTTCTTTACATGGTGGGCAGGTGTGGCATTGCCAGACTCTACTCCCCAGAGTCAAGGTCACTACCAGGGTTCCCTGCCCTCTGACCCAACTCACCTGCTTTCCACAGCTTTCCTTCAGATGCTGGGTGAACTGGGAGACTGGGTGTTCCACAGATGCATGTAACCACAGCTTCTGACTATTGGCCAGCTTTTCTTTAGCTTCTTTACTAGTTTCCTAGGGCTGCTGTAAGAAATTACTACAAAATACGTGGCCTAAAATAATAGGAGTTTATTCCCGCACAGCTGTATTGTCCAGAAGTCTGAAATCAAGGTGTCAGCAGGACCGCGCCCCCTCTGAAGGCTCTAGGGGAGAATCCTCCCTTGCCTCCTCCAGTTTCTATGGCTTCAGCATTCCTTGGCTTGGGGCTGCTCATCTCCAACTTCTGCCTCTGTCTCCACGTGGCCTTTTCCCCTGTATGTTGGGGTCACAAATCTCCCTCTGCCTTTCCCTTCACTGGATTTAGGGCCCAAGTCTAGGATGATCTCATCTCAAGATCCTTAACTAAATTACATCAGTGAAGACCTTTTTCCAAATAAGGTCACATTTACAGGTTCTGGGGGTTAAGACACAGACATATCTTTTGGGGGCCACCATTCAACCTGTTTCAGACCTGGATGCCACCAGCTGGGCTCAGCCAGAGCTGAGGATAGCATTCAGTGAGCAAAGGCATCGATGCAGGCAAAAGGGACATAGGGAAGAAGCACATGGGGTAGAGAAGGAGCAGGAGACAGATGCAGAAAAGGAGGGGATCTGCACCATTGGCACATCAGGGGCCGGGACTGCAGGATCAAAGCCCACACCAGACTCCAGCTGTCAACAGCCAAGATATATTGAGTTTTTACTCTGTGAGGTTCTACAGGGAAGTCAAGATGTTTGAGCCAATGGTGGGACCCAGAGTTTGCTGACTAGCGACAGGCATTACCAAGGAGAAAGAGCCCAGGATGCGAAGCATGCTGAAATCCAGGTGACACCGCCATGGTGAAAGCTTTGTAGGAAACTAGGATGGAGTTGGATGGTGACTGGAGAAATGGTTTCAAGTCCAAAATTTTCTCAGCAATGGATAGAACAATGAGCACTCAGCAAGACAGGCTAGGATTGGAATCCATCATTGTCATTGGTAAATAATATCGTTAGTAGTGTTAATAGGTACCATCCGTGGAAAGCTTATTGTATATGAGGAGGCTCTGTGCTAAACATTTTTACTGGCATTATCTTATTTAATTCTCACAACAGCCCTGTGAGGTAGGCACTATTCTTCAAAGGAGAATTTGAGACTCAGAGAGGTTCAGGAACTTTCCTTTATTTCACAGCCCATGGTGGGCTGGTATTCACATCCTGGGCAGTATGAGTTCAGTGTCTCTCCTTCAGTCCCTGCCTGAGGATATGGGTGCAGATCTGCCCATATCTGGCAGGGCCCAGCTGGTGCCTGGAGACTGCAGGGGACACAGAGCCAGCCCCTGGGAGAGGGGAGACATCAAGAATTAGGGCCTCAGAGAGCTGGGGTTCAGGGTAGAGCCTCAAACTGGGAATGAGTCAGGGAAGCCAGCTGGACCCTTGGGTGAGGATCGAGGCTGAGAGCAGTCTCGCAGACCAGGCTCACACCAGAGATGTCAGGGGCTGTCACGGATGGACCTCACAGCTTGTGACTTGCACATGGAATAGTGGGGGCAGTGAGACAGGCTTCTTGCAAGGAAGTAGCCTGATGATGGGGCATGCAGAGACCATCTCTTAGGAGTTTCCTAAAGTAGGGAGTGAGCTCTTTCAGTTGTTTTTGCTTCAAACTCAGATCAGCTCAAGAGCAGGTCGGAGGCAAGAGAATGGACTTGGGGTGATGGGTAATAGCGCACCCGGCCCTGAGGACCTAAAGAAGGCTGAGGAAATGAGGCAGCAGCTGAAAGGCACAAGGATGTCTTCATCTATGTGCCTGTGCTTGTGTGTTCATCAACACTGGGAGGGAGGGCTTCCCTGGTGGTGCAGTGGTTGAGAGTCCGCCTGCCGATGCAGGGGACACGGGTTCATGCCCCGGTCCGGGAAGATCCCACATGCACGGAGCGGCTGGGCCCATGAGCCATGGCCGCTGAGCCTGCGCGTCCGGAGCCTGTGCTCCGCAACGGAAGAGGCCACGACAGTGAGAGGCCCGCGTACCGCAAAAAAAAAAAAAAACACAAAGCCCTGGGAGGGAGATGGGGGCGTGGCTCTCTTTTTTGTTAACTCAGGTAGAGGCAGGGGACTCTCACCGCAGTTTCTCCCAAGTTTCCCTCTGGTCTCTAGAGGGGAAACTACCATCTTGGAGTCTCTCTACTTCTCCTATAAAAAGTTAAAGCCTATGCAAGTCCTCAAAAGAGAATTTCTCAAAATGAACTTATTAGAACTTTAGTCGTATAAATAAGTATTTTAATTTTTGTGGCGCACATTAAAGTTGGTGGATGGGAGACTGTCAGAATTCTTAATCGTCATGAAATATGCTCTTAATAATCAGTCTTATTAAATCTAAATGAAATGCCTGTATGAGGCCCTATTTTAGTATTTTCTGAACTCACTGCAGCTTTTTCATCTCAAACAGCAAACAGAGTCATTCTAAATCATCATCAAATTAACTATTTATGCTCCCTTTCACCAACGTTCCTTCCTCCCCCGTTCTGCCTCTCCACCACCCTCTCCACAAATCTCATGTTTTACGGACAAATAATCAGCTCTTGCAGCTCGGCAGAGGACACCCTTGGAGCACTAGAAGGGAGAGAGCCAGTCACAGGGCAGGACAATCCCCTGAAGCTCCAGGAAGTCCAGGGGAAGCATCTCCTGGGAGGATGCTACCCTGAGTGAGAGGCCCTGGGCATCAGCAGGTGGAGAGCATCCCCCAGAGCGCAGCCTCTTCCAAGAGAGACGTCTGATTTGCTTCCTCAGTCAGCTTCTCTTGGCAGAAGGCCAGTGACAAGGTAACGCCTCATCTCAATTTCCTTCAGATGTGATTTGAAAGAAAGTAGCCGGCCAGCTTTTCAAGACCTTATCTTTTTTTGTTGTTGCTTTTTGGAGGCTGAGTGGAAAATTTTCAATGCAGAAATCGGAGTTGGCCAAAAGCATAGTGGCAGATACAATGCAATGTCATTTTCAAGTCTGGACAAGATGATAAAAGTGTCACCCATGACTTTCTAAGGAGCAGGAGAGCTCAGAGGTGACATCTTCTAAGTGGGGACAAATTCTCCCCTTTCCTTACTTTGAGAAAATGAGTTGGACTGTTGTACTAGAAGACAAGGGAAGGGATAATGAAGTGGTGTGTCCTGGGAGTATACGGGGTGATTTCTTATCCTAAGGTAACTGTTGTGCCACTGGAGACCCTACCCGAGAGTCTGAAGCTGTCATGTGAGCTTGGGCAGGGAGATGGAAGCCATCTGCCCAGCTTAAGTCTTTGGTGCCTTTACTCCCCTCCATTTATCAGAACAGCCTGGGCCTGAAGCCCTCCTCTTTCTTCAGTCCTTCTGTCATTTGTTGTTACCCTCTCCCTCCTCCAGGCGGGGGCAGCTGAAGGTGGACCTTTGATCAGGGCTGTCAATTTTAGGTTCAGAGGTGGCAAATGGTGTAGGGGCAGCCAAATGTGAAGAAGCCTTGACGCTTTTCAAGGGAAACATCGACTCGGCAACAAGCACTATGAACGCTGAAGTTCCTCGTCTTCTTCCCCATCTTGAAAATGGGGTGTTCTCCCCAGTAGGGGGGAGTGGGAGGGAAGTAGAGGAACTCTGAATACCACCATCCCTCCTCCGTCCCTCACAGGTAAGTACACTAAGGCCAGGGGTGGTGACACCGTTGTGTTAGCACAGAATCCAGATCATTCTTCACAGCTCCTAGTTCTGAACCTAGTATATGACCTATGGGAACCTGATATTCCTCTTATCCTTCCTCAGTTCAGCCTTCCCTAATCCCTTCTCAACACATCTGTGTTCTCTTTTGGCATCTGAGCCACCGAGGCATCTTGGAATTTGGAAGAGTCTTCCACTGTGGTGTCTGATCTGGGCTTGAATCTTACATCCACCACTCACTGATGAGCGATCTTGGTCAAGCTAGATAACTTTTCCAGGTCCCAGTGGTCTCATCTTATTTAAAATGAAGATAATAATAATGTCTCCCTCCCAGGATTACATGAGAAAATGCATGTGAATTTCCTGACCCACGTAGGCATTCAGTAAATGCCTACTTCCTTCTTTTCTTCCATGACAACAAATGTAATCAATTAAGGGACAGGATTCTGGATTGTGTTTGGCATCTTCCAGATACTGCCTTTACACAAACAAAGATGTTTGAACCTGGACTTGGCACTACTCTTTTGTAAACTGAAGTTGTCATTAAGCTGAAAGGAGCACAGTATGTCAAGTTCAGCTATTTTTATGCCGGGAAGAAATATGCTTGTCATTTAAGGACACAGACCCTCATCATAAGGAGTTGAGAAGGAATGTTCCCAAGAGCTCACATGAGGCAAATCAGGGCCTTTGCATGAGTTCACCTTGTGCCTTGGAAATGTGATGGCTTCTGTTTTTCTCTGACCTGGCTCAGAGGAGCCAGAGGCCCATAGCACAGCTGAAGCACGCACTCTGAGGGCCTTGCATGTGGCCAGCTACCAGAACGTACCTGAGTCCTCATTCGTCTCAGCCTTATACTGGGGTGCCACTCCAGCTGCCTGGGCAACCTTGTCGTTTAAGTCTCTTCCCATCATTCATTTATTCATCAAACATTTGTACGTGTTCCTTTTAATGTTAAGCCCCGGGGATGCAACAATGATTGTTAGAGCATCAGACAACCAAAATATTGACAGAATAATATTGCCTTTATTAAGTGATAGAAAGCTACATTGAAATATGTATAATTACCAAGCAACTAACGAAAACCACCGCATGTCAGCAAATATAAGAATGTCAGCAAATGGCTTTGCTGTCAAAATTGGCCATTTGGAAGAAAGAACTAGGTTTTGCTGAAATCACCTGTGCAGTGATGGAAAAAGAATTGGATTGCAACCCAGGGTAGCTAGGTCTAAATCCTGCCTTTTGGTTCTGGTTAAGTTACTTAGCTTGTTTGAGCCCCAGTTCCCTCCTGTATAATCCTGGGGCCATAAACACTTTCCTTATGGTTTTGTTAAGAAGATTAAAGTTAGAGAAGTTCATGAAAACATGAGGTACAGGGCCTGATACCAACAAGTGCTCAGTGAGCGGAGGCTGAAACCGAGTGTGGAGAGGCTTCGGAGAGGGTCAGAAGCTTCAAACAAATCTCTCATCAGATAAGGTTCAGGCAGCGTGACTTAGAACAGATGGCTCTTTAATTATCCAAATGAAATTGGATGAAAAATCCACCCTGGAGATTTTTAGGTGAATTTAGATCCTGGATCTACGCTTCAGTATTTTAGCTCCTTTATTTGACCACCCACTGTGTAGAGTTGTTTCCCCTTTAATTTATCCAACATTTGCTTCTTTCAAACTCCAAGAGGAACCTTTTGTTCTTGTGGACCTTAATTCTCTATTGATACAAGGAGTCCAGAAGACTATGGGCAGAAGAAGTGAATCGCTGTGAAGCTTCACATCAGTATCTGCCTCAAGTATCTTCATCTGGGGCCAAAGTACAAACCAATTTGTGCTCAACTTCCTCAATTTTCCTACTGCCCTTAGCCCTATTCCTGTCCCACAAAGCATCCTGCTATTGATTTCAGTTGATATCAGGAAGTCAGGAGGTCATAGGCTGGGAAAATGACAGCGAGTTACTGTCAGAGCCCAGCAGCATCCCCCATCTTCTGGCTCCTGGCCCAGGGCTCTTCTTCCTTCAGTCACATGTACCCTTTGGTGTTCAGGTGCCCAGGTCTGGCATATCCTCTTACCTGAACTCTCAGGAAGAGCACACCTCCATATCAGCCTCCCCACCTTGCATTACCCCTCATCTGTCTTGGAGAAATACTTTATTCACTGCAGTCTGGAAAGGACCCCCCCCCCCCATTTTTTCTCCAAAATAGGATCAGTGCATCCCCACGGAGTAGACTTAACAGAACCTAGGATTGTTTTACTCCCCCATCCCCACCCCTCCATTGTCATTGATACTGGCATTATTAAAAAACCCAATCACATAGCAATTACCTAGCAATTTATGCTTTTTAAGTCATTTTTTACATACATTGTTCTGGTGCTCACAAAGCATTATGCAGCAAGTGTGGCATTATTCCCCTTTCTTAACAGATGTGGTAAAAGCACAGATATATGCAGTGACTCCCCTCAGCTCACACAGCAAGGCCAAGGTGGAGCAGAATCTAGCACCCAGGTCCCTGACTTCTGGCCAGGATTCCAGGCCACACCTCTCTCAAGGCACCAGTACTCTTTAGGGAAACTCAGGCACCAGCTCTTGGCATAGCTCTTTGCAATTCCTCTCCAGCTTCTCCACCACCCCTGTGCACACTTGCAGGCCTCTTTCTTCCAGGAATGATTACGCAGAAAATGGGAGCTGACAATGATAGATGGACTTTTCCATTTTCTGCTAACGCGGCTACGAAGTCAGAGCCCATTTTAATGAATGTCCATTAAGGTCAAATTTGGAAAGCAGGTATTAAGAGTCATTGCCGCTAATTACGCCCTGAGAGCTCTATTTGTATTTTCAAATTGGATAAAAAGGTTAGTAAAATGGAACGTTTCAGCACAGGCTGGCTCCTGGTTTGCTCTCCGAGTTTTCGGAAACGATCAGCTGCCCAAACTTGCTGAGAAGTAATGTTCTGTCTTGTTCCCGCACCTGCCTCACAGGTGAGCCAGCGCCACGAGGAGTGGCTGCCTCCTGAATCCTGTCAGTTTCTGGCAGATCCGATTACATCTGGGACCCTTAAGAGTACTTGAAGGGAAAGGCGCTGGTCTATTTTAATCCTGCTCCTTCTAGAAACTAGAAACTGTAAGGAGAGTCTTCCTGCTGCACGGTGGCTCCATA
>NW_006786541.1:1365713-1454830 GCF_000442215.2 Lipotes vexillifer
ATAAAAGTCGTCCATCTGCTGCTAATTATGGCAGAGACAAAATTCACACAGCCGAGTTTTCAGTTTATTTGCTAAAGATCTCCAAAGGTGTAACTGTCTTCCCAGATCACAAGGCCATTCACAGCATTACACCTATAGAGCCTGTTAATTATTTAAATAATTTAAAACCCAGGGCGGCAGGGAGCATTTAACAGAAGTCGGACTGGGTGAGGGCTGGTTGGATATTCTATGGTGGCAGAGGGAGTCTGTTCTCACAGCTTACAGAGTCTGCACTCACAGGGTTCTCCTTCTTTCCGAGGGAAACTCAGAGAGGGGCTGAATTAGGCAGAATCAGCCCTATTTCAATCTTGATTTGTTTTGATTCCCAAACTCCAGTTCACCCCGGTCTCCAGATTGTAGTCTTATCTGTAAAATATGTACAATGTTCCAACTACCTCACCCAGAAGGCTGCTGTAATCTTGGAATAGGATAACTTATTAGAAAGTGCAATGTACAGAGTAATATAGTATGTAAAGACTTTCAGGCCCATTAAATAAGTAGAAATGATTAAGTTGGATAGATCAGATGATGAAATAATTTAACAATAGAAGAACAGATATTTTTTCCTTTTCTGTAGTTTTCTTTCCTTTCTTCCATGCAGACAGAAGTAGAATTCAAAAGTTGCTTCCTTATCTGTGATACATATATATATATATATATATATATATATATACCTTTTTTTTTTTTCTACTGATACCACGTTTTTTTTTTTTTTTTTTTTTTACTAATTCCACAGTAATAGGTTTACACTGTATTTTAGTCATTGGTTTATGGATCCATCTCCCTTTACTGGATTGGGAGTGCTTTGAGGATGGGAACAATGTCTTACCCTGTTTATTCATATTCATGCTCCTAGTGCCTAGCAGAGCCTGGTACACAGTAGATGTTCAATATATGTTAAATTGAAGAGCCTAGACATTAAGCAAATGAAACAAATGTGATTTTACTTTATGATGAAGTTATGTTCAACATTAACCTTAATAACTGGCACTGAATCTGTCAAATTCAATCATTTTTGACATATTTGATGATTTTTGTGCAAGTGCTGGAGATTCTGTAAAATCCATTTCAAAAAGACATATAGCTCCAAGTTGGGTGTGATGAGCTGGAACCCTCCTGATCTGTTCTCTAGATTCTATCCTTGGCCTTTATGCTTCACTCTACATCAGAGACTGGTTTTCAGGTATAAAGTGAAGGTAGGATAGGGTTAATCAGGTGACTTAGGTTACATTGAATATTCTCTGATAGCTTTAACTGGGAAGCCAGAAACTGGTTCCTAGTCTAATAATTTGCAGAGTATGCAGAAAGTGCATGAGTAAAATGGAGTAATTCTACATGAAAATGGTAGCAGAGTGAGACAGTTGTGACGTCAGAGGATGAGTCCACCTCATCGGGCAAAAGCTGTGCCAGGTCACCCCTGACTCTATCTGGCTCAATTGTTGCATGAATTGTTGTATTTGGATGTCCATTAACCTAAATAATATTTTATGAGTAAGACGTGGGCAAAACATGAGGTAGGCGAGCCTCATGTGATTCTTCCTCCAGTCTCTCCCACCTTCCAGTCTTTCCCATTCTCCATTGTACTCTTTCATAATTCCCATTGCAGGATTTTCCGAAATCTGATTGTGTTTCAAGGCCTTTCATATTTGATTGTAAGAGATATTGTTCTAGCTCTTTCTTCCCCCTTTCCCTATAGTTATTTATAAGACTTGAGGAAAATAAAAAAGGGGTTCCTACTTTAAAAAAGGTTGCAGAATATTTGATTCATAATCTGCATATCATGGACTAATAGTGATTACATATTGTTGTATGATATTCCTTGTTTATTGATACTGTCGCCTTAACTGGATGGTCAGTTACTTCCTTAGGTGAATCCTTCTCTCTTGTATCTCTCAAGTGTAGCACAGTCACCACGCATACTATAGGACTAGGAAATGTTAAAGTCACCGTCATCTATCCATTAACTTCTGCTTGAGTGCTATTGCTACCACCAAACAGCTGCTGAGAATCATTCCCTTCTCTGACCTCATTACTTTAAGATGAGATCCTTTTGGAAACCAAAGACAATGAGGTTGCGCTTTTGTTTTTCAAGAGGAGTTATTGGTGAGAGTATACCAATGCCCTACTATGGTATAATGATGGCTTATGAAGCCTAATAACTATTTTTGGGTGATTTTCTATTTGAGCAAAGATTGTTCCCGTGATAAAGTGAAGTATATATGTGTAAAAAAAGGGATTTTTTTGGTAATTTTTTTTTTTTTAACGCTCCAATGTGTGGCTTGATGTTTTGAGAAAATACCTCCATTGTGACTACTCTGTGGAGCTATTGCCAAGGTACATTTTGCTTTGCTAGTGTAGAAATGGCCTTTCTGTGACCAATAAGAATTTCTTGGCAATCCTGAATCAAAATGTTCTTGCCAGAACCTAATTTGGGGAATTGTATTTTTTCTCACTAATTAACTCCATTGTTTCAATTAGGAAAGAACTTTTCCTTCCAGCCCAGAACACTGTCTCTGTAGAGGAAGATGGCTTTGAAATGTTTTCACGATGAAGGTGAGGATTTGTACTGAACTCACGCAGCCTCCCTTGTAACCAGAGTTTCGAGATGGCTGACCCTGTTTTTGAGGGTCAGTATGTTGGAATTAAAGAGTTATATACAATTGAAAGTGATATCCAAAAAGCCCAGAAGAAGCGAAAAGGATTTGTATGATCTCCATCTTATGGATGAAGTCTCACTGAGGTCGAGTATGTTGTCCAGGCTCATTATGGTTAGAAAGTAGGAAAAATGAAGATTAGTACATAGGTCTCTTCTCTCCTTATCCAGGCAGAATAGTTCTAACTAGCTCAAGTGGAGCTCACATCCTTGAAACCGATCTCCTTTGAAGTTTGGTAACTAGCCAAGTTAATCAGTCACAAATTCTAAAACTCATAGCAGCTACTTCACCTTCTTGGTGCATAACTGAAGAGACACTTTGAACATATAGAACATAGTCAGCAGTCTGTGATCTTTGGCTAGGAAATCTAAAATTAATTCCTCTCTATTAATACAAATTATGATAATTAACATTGGTGATTTATTTAACTGCTTTCTATATGCATTAAGCTTTGGAAAAATAGCTATAAATATTTTGGTGATTTGTGATAGTAAATTAACTGCAGTACTGACTTAAGAATGATTTAGAGCCTTTTTGATCTATTGGCTCATTTCCCCAAATGACTTTGCTCCCTTGGGCCAGAAAAAAATGTCACTATTGATACCTTCACCTTTGACAGATGCTCTTCTGTTGATCTGTCATCCCTATATTGAAGATTTTAACGTTCAAGAACAATGGTAGAATGTGAAAGATGTGAGTTTGACCTTTCTGAAGAGGCTCTGGGAGCTAATGGCAGAAGGGATATTATCAAGCCACCCTTTTCTATTCTCATAGGATTTCCTGTCTCACTTCACCCACGAATATTAACTGGGCATAAGACACGGGATCTAGGGTCAGACACATCCTGCTCAAAATATGCTCTAACAGCAGCTTCAAGATTGTCAGTATTGACACCAAAAGGGTAGGAAAAGAAACCAAAAAATATTTTATAGAGCCTCATAATATATTGTTCAACTGTTAATTTATAGGTTATCATCTCAGTTAATATCTCATCTTGATTCAGTAATTTTCCTATGTTAAGTCCTGCCTGTATGAAAAAGAATATCCTTTTATCTATTTCTTCTGAATCTACACTTGTGAAAACTTCATGTACTGTTGTTTATTCTGGTGTTGCTGGTTTAATTAGCTGGGGGCTGGGGGTATGCTGGAAGAAGAGTAGCTGATGCTCCAGCCACTGGTAAAGGTGGTCATCATGAGAACACGACATACATGATATTTTCTCCTATTTTTCCAAGTTGCTAGTCTTGGGGTTCCGGGTTTGTCAGAGAACTGGAGCAAATGTTTCCTTCTCCTTGTTGTGATTCCTTGTCACCAGCATCCAACTATCAGAACTGATACCCAAATCCTTGTTCTTACTCAGCATTTTCTTCCTAATGATGGCTAGTATTGTGCTGATTTTAAGTAGCTGTGCCTTGATCAGTATCTTTTGGAAACAGTGATTTTTAAACCCACTGTTTAGTTTACAGTCTTTTTCTTATGTATTTGTAGAAGAGGATCTTCCCATTTAAGATTTATAGATTAAGTGCTATTTAAAAGACTGGATGGACTATGTTGTAAGAAGTTGGCAGTTAAGAATAGTTTCATTCATGATTTTATACCTCATGGTGCCTAAAATAGTATTTAAAACATAGGAGATATACAATCAAAATTCTCTAAATTAAACTGAACAAAAGTAATGACTATGGCCTTCAGTGGTCATCAACGCATTATCTAATGAGAGATGAAGAAACTGGTTTTAGAAAAGAAGCTGACACATGGTAGTAAGAGATGAAGTCATATATGGCTTCAGTGGATAATTTATTTCATCCATTTAACAGTCATTTACTGCATTCCTATTATGCTGCAGGCATTGTGCTAAGTTGAAAGAAACTAGAATGTAGTTTGAAATTCTTTTGGGGGCAATCAGAATTACTTTTAAAAATATATATATTTTAAAAATTCTTTATTGAAGTATAATCTACATACAGTAAAATGTATAAATCTTAAGTGTACAGCTAGATAAACTTTTTATATTTATGCACCCAGGTACCCACCACACAGATCAAGTTACAGAATATTTTTACCCCTCCAGAAAGTTCCCTCCTGCCCCTTTCCTGTTAATTACGATTGCTACAGAACTAACCATATTCTAACTTCTACCAGCATATACTGGTTTTCTGTTCATGAACTTTATATAAAAGGAATCCTATGGTGCATACTTTTTTGTGTCTGCCTTATTTTGCTTAACATACTGTTTTTCAGATTAATCCACTTTGTTGCATGTATCGGTAGTTTTTCTTTTTTAATTAATTGATTTATTGTATTCCCAGAATTACTTTTTGACATTCCTTAAAACGGCACTGGGAAAACTCTGGGAGATGGTCATGGCTATGATGTACTTTTTTAAATCTCCCTAGAGCCACCCGTTAAAAAAAAAAAAAACAAAGACAGAGTAACTAGGATAGCAAAACCAAAAGCCATGTACAATAAAACTAAGTGAAAAGGTATCCCCACAAATGCCAAATATTGATCAATATCAACTGGACCAGCATGGTAAGGAGAAAGTAGACAGGAAAAAAGAGGGGCTTCTTATGAACTGACTGAGAATTCCCAAGCTAACAACCGATGCTCACCAGGAAGCTTAGCAAGCTAATCCAAGGAGAGCAGCCAAAACTGGAAAAGAAGTTAGCAGAGTAGAATTCATGGGTAAGGCTTGTGTTGCCAGAGCAATCTAGGACCTATGTGCTTTTGATACTGACCATCCAAGTCCTCCTTACAAGGTGATTCCCCCAGGGCGGAGAATTCTGATTGGTTAGGTTAGGGACAATAGGAGCAAAGAAAAGAAGAAAAAAGTAGGGAAGGGGAGCATAGTCAGCACATCTCAGGAAGTATCAGGGCAAATGATTTTGAGCACTTAACAAAAATAACAGAAAAGGGAGCTGTAGCGCTATGACTCTAAGAATGCTGTCCTGGTCCATCTTCTCCTTCTAGCACAGAAAAAGTTACTTCACTTAAAACAAGAAACAGAAAAGGATTGTGGGCAAATCTCATACAAATTATTGTAAGGAAAAAACCTTATCCCACACAAATTATTATAAAGACCCAATAAACTTCCCTATAGACAGTCAAGGAAAGCAGAAAAGCATGCCCACAATATAGATGAAAATTATAAAATAATACTTCGAAGTAGATGTAAGAAAATCATAGAAGCTATGAAAGAACAACAAAAATATGAATTAGAAAAATTCAGAAATTATATGAATGGAAAAAAGAGAAAAGGTAGTTTGAAAAAAATCTAGGACTTCCTTGGTGGTGCAGTGGTTAGGAATCCACCTGCCAATGCAGGGGACATGGGTTCGAGCCCTGGTCCAGGAAGATCCCACATGCCATGGAGCAGCTAAGCCTGTGCGCCACAACTACCGAGCCTGCACTCTAGAGCCTGCGAGCCACAACTACTGGAGCCCACGTGCCTAGTGCCCGAGCTCGGCAGCAAGAGAAGCCACCGCAATGAGAAGCCCGCACACTGCAGCGAAGAGCAGCCCCTGCTCGCCACAGCTAGAGAAAGCCCACGTGCAGCAACGAAGACCCAACACAGCCAAAAATAAAATAAATAAATTTTTTAAAAAGAAAAAAGATCTATCTAAACTGAGAAAATAATTAAAAATAAAATAAAATATTAGAAATGAGGACTTGATGAGAAGGAACACAAGAGTGAATAAACACCACAGAAAATTCCTTACGAGAAATAGAAGATGGAAAAGAGATAAAAAACTGTTTAAATCAAAAAGAAATTGACAAATAAATGAAACAGATTAGAGCAGAAGTGATACAGAAGATAGGCAGTGAAGATCCAATAAGTGTATAAAAGAAGTTCCCCCAAAAGAAACCAAAGCATGGAACAGAATTAATATTAAAAACTCTAATTCAAACACACTTTTTTGATATAAAAGGTAAATAAAAAATATACACTAAAAATGTTTTTTTTTTCTTATAAAGTGAATCCAATGTGGCCAAAAGGGCTTAAAAATGAAAAGAAAAGGCTTCTCACATCATGATATTGAATCATTCACAAGAGAGGGTAAAAAATCAGATTGTCTTAAGTCTTTTCAAAAGCAATGCTTTACTATGTGAAGACAAGGGAAAAATATATTTAGGATACTCAATGACAAACAGTGAGCCAAGGAGTTTATACCCAGCCAAACTGATCTTCAAGTATAAAGACTGTAGCAACATGTGACATACATACTAGAATTCAGGGAACAGCTAAGGAATCTACCAAATGGCCGAAGAGACATTGTCATAAGGATTGATGTCTAACAGTGGTATCAGAACGTGTGAAGATGAAATTACACATATATACCTCTGCATTTCTTCTGAAAACAAAAGGCTGGAGTACAAAAGAAACTTTCAAGCAAATCTGAAACATAAGGTCAAGTATAGTTGAGGATAAACCGACATGTTCAACTAGTTCAGGTACTTCAGTATCAGACAAATTTATCATGGCTGAATCTCTCTTAAGGTAACCATTGGTTGTGTAAGATGAAGCTCCAAGTGCCACGATGGAGGAGTAGCCATAAGTCAGTATCAACAAATCATTGGCTGCACTTGGCTTTTATAAGAACCCATTCACAAAACCCCTGCAGAGAATTCCCAGAAGATTGGTACCAATAGGCTATACCCAGAGACATCCTCTGCCAACAACCACCTTAGGCAAACTTTCCCTTAGGTAACTATTTCTGGAAGTGGATATTAGCCTGTTCTGAAAAAAGAAAAAAATAAGAAATCATTCTGTATAATCCTGAAGAGTAAGGTCATTGGTACCCTGAAGTTGAGACCCCCAACCAGTGGTGCTATCACATTGTTTTGGGCACAGGTGACACATTTCGGGCATTGTATAGAGGAGTGAGGAGTTTCTGAGTTTGGAACTTGCTACACAAGGTCCTACCTGTAATCTGAACACCGGGAGCATGCACATAACATTTTGAATTGTGCTGCTTTGGCTTTGCTTTTAAAAAAAGCCACACTCTTCCATCGCAATAGTATTTCCAATTTGTTAAGTACATCTGACTTGGAGCCACACCCTGGAACTGAATTGAATTGAAGGGCTGCCTCAAGCAATGTCTTCTAGTTCTTGTCTACATTATGCCCTATACATCCCATTTCTACAGGAATGACAGTTTGGGGCATTTGGAAAAGTTACAGTGCCTTGTTTCATGTCCTCGGTCCCCAAATCCAAGGATTGTTGTTGTTGCCAGATTGTGTTGCTTGCGGAAGGATAGGACACAGTCTTTGAAACTAATGGACTAAATTTTGCTGAATAACGTTTTCCTTGCTTTATTTACCCCCAATAAAAATAATTTTGAGATGCTCTAAAAATAATTGTATTGGATACAACTTTCCTTTTGGAACTGAACTGAAATAACCATGTCAAAAGCCAACAAACAGATGGTAAACTTTCTGTTTCTGCTGACTTGGGCTAGATTTTTCTTAAAGCAGAAGAGGGGTTTCATGCCCTAAGATCTCAATGCCTTCCAGTTCCCTTTTAACTATAACAGATTCGGGTCATTCATTGAAGACCCGCATTTATTTCCAACCAACATAATTTCAGTGTTATCTCAGTGTTTAATTATTGTAAATGATTGACATCAGAAATGCTGAAACATGAACCTAAAATTTTGGAAAACTCTTAACTTCTGGTGTTAATGAGCCCAGCATCATTTCTGATTATTTTTCTCAGACATTGTTTCTGTTTCAAGGTGTTGGGGCCCTATAAGCACCTAGTGTTTGTTTTTTCATTTATTTTATTTTTATTTTTTCTGGATGATTTCAGAACCATGTACTGCTTATAAGGAAGCAGAAGGTCTGTCAGGTCAGTATACTTGTGGCTTCAGTTTTCATGGTTCCTGGCAGACCAGAGGTAGTTCATGACTTCCTCTCTGATTTCTCCTTTCCTCCCCTGTGTTGTCTTTTTCTGTCAGGGGTACTGCCCCTTCTCCAGACTCTACCTCTGTGACTCAACGACACTGACCAGACACTCATTCTATTAGGTGTTTGCTAGACACATTTACTTTTCTAACTTAATCCTTATAGTGACTGATTTGTATATGGTGGGACTATGGATGCCTCCTTTTTATTTTGAAGATGAGGAAGACTGAAGTTTTAAGGTGGGAACTTGCCTAGGGCCACAGAAAGTAAGTTGCAGACTCAAGACTTGTATGAAGGCTTTGAAACCATAATATCTGATTGTGGCTTCTGAAAGCAACATTGATAAGCAAATTACACGTTCATTCTCACAACTACCTATTTGTTTTCACTCCCTCACGCCCCACCCCCACTGGTAGAACTTCATTGTTCATTGTTCCTCTTCACACCCTCAATCCTATCCGTCTTTAAAACTCAGATACTAGCTTAGTCTCTGCCATAGAGCTCCTCTTATTTCTCTCTCTCCCTCTGCCTTTTTTTTTTTTTTTTTTTTTTAATACCTTTTCCTTCAGCCCAAGTCTCATGACCTCACCCTCAACCATCCTCTGGTTTGAGGGAGGGGGAGAGAATGTGATACTGGCTGGTTGGCTGGACTTGCCCAGGTCCTAGGAATGCCCCTTGTCTGTGTCCACATCTCCAGTCCAAGCCCAGCAGACCCCAGAAAGAAAGACCCGGGTGCCAATGGGAGTTCTCTTTATAACGTCAGAGTCCCAGCTTTCCAGAACTGGATGAAACGGGGCAGGAACAGCCCCCTGCACCCCAGACCTCAGACCCCCAAAGTTCGCTTCTTTGTGGGAAATGCTCTCCGCCTCCTGTCTCCAAGTGCTGTGCTCTAAAAAGTCAGAGGGGTTGCAAGAAGCCCTACTTAACCCGTACAGGCCGCTTATCTCGGCACCATTTCCCAGCCGTTGGTTATTTTTACTCTCTCTGAGCTTCTTTCCATTCTTCAGGTGCTGGGCGAGGTGGCGTTCATTTGGCTTTGCTTCTGACACAAGATAAACGAGCTTGGGGCCCTGGGCGATTCACTCTGGCTGCCAGGGGGTTCCAAAATAGCAAACTATTTTTCATAACAGCAACGTGATATGAAGGGAGATGCAGCAGGTGCACTCAGATTTCCCATCGCCGTCTGGGGCGCGTGGCAGAGGGAGAGGATTCATTAAAGTTTGCACTTGTGTCCGGGAAGAAGAAGCGCCCCCTCTCACAGTGGCTATTTCCCTTTGGCTATAGGTCAAGGTCTCACCTCCTGAAGGCAGATCTTGCCCTTGGCCAAGGTGGAAGTGCAGTAAAGCAGCAGCCTGGGCACCCCCATAGAGTTCCGTGCCTTTTTTCTTTCCTTGTAGAAAGATAAGGTTACGGATGTGAATATCTACTGAGTAGTTTTTTTTTTTTTTTAAAACATGATCTTGTGTGTTAAGCAAAAGAGCAAGATTTCTTAAAAGTTTCAAATATTGGACATTTTAGTTCATTAAATGTACGGTCATTTCAGAAAGTTTAAAGGGTAAACTTCTTTTCTGTTCTCCCTGTTTCCAAAGATGTAAAGGTGAAAGATCAAACTGACATTGCCTCTGTGAGTTTCTGTCTCATGCTCTTGACTCATTAGAAAAAAGCTTCTGCTTTCACAGCACTAATCGTTATTAAAAAGTTGGTCCCCAGCCCTACATCTGATACTTTCCCCTTATCCCCCATCATGAATTATGCACATGTTTTTAGGGTGGAAATTATAATAAAGCAAAGAGGATTTTCATTTCTATTTGCATGTACTGTGAGTTTCTTTTTGATGTTTCTCCCCTCATCAAGTTAATAGATCTTCCTGGTTGGAAATGAACTAAAAATAAAATTGAAGTATATGTTAGAATAATAATAATATGAGCTTTTCAAATTTGGAGTGAGACTAGGGGACTTTTTTTTTTTTTGGTAAAAATGTCCAGAATCAAGGCCAGAGTATGAGGGAGCAAATCTTATAAGCACTAGCTACATGCTAGTGAGCTGTAATTGAGTGCGTAAAACACTGCATTCTGTCTTATGATACATCTTAATTTAAACATTTCTTTTCCCAAGGGACCACAGGGTATGTGGTACATGAATAAATAAATGCCATGACTTATTTTGGAGGCTCCAATTATAATACAATTATATGCATTGCAAATTTTCATATGCTACTTTTAGTTTCTAGGGTTTTTTTTTTTTTAATTATTAAACTGAATTGCACAAAGATAAACCTCAACCCAGCCAGAAAAATGGAGCCAGAGAGGTTAGTGAAACTAGACAGCAGAATCCCCTCCATTGTGAGCTTGACCCCATCAGAGAAATAGTGATTACATTTTACATGAAGTTATACTAATTACTGGCCTAGCTCAGTCAGGCCTAGGAAGACCGGGCAGAGAAACAGAAATTTGTGACTCTCTTATTGTCATCTCTTGCTGGATCTTAGAGACCATTTCTCTTCTCAAATCAGCAGTAGCTCCTGATCCTACCAGAAGAAAATAATACATTTTTCCTTCTTAAGGACAGCATTTTCTTTCCTTGGGTCACTAAGATCCATTTGCTAAATAACTCTTGAAATCTAAAAAATTGCCTCAGAGTGGCCAGAAGAGGTGAATTCAACCTTGCAAATAGTTCTCTAAAATCATCACCCTCCTAAAAAGCCTTTTCTCTTTATACAGTGTAAGTTCTAGCCACACAGGGTAATTTGCTAGCTTCTAGTCTCCCTTTCCTAACCATCTCTGACTCTATGTCTCTCTCTCTCTTTCATTTCTCTTTATTAAAAAAACATAAGAGAGATGCAGGATAGTGGAGAGGTTAAGAGCACTAGCTTGCAATCATATAGACCAGGGTTTGAGTCCTGTATTTTCTACTCCCTACTTATTTACCAGCTGTTTGACCCTGGGCAAGTTACTTAACCTCTCTGTGCCTCAGTTTTCTCACATCTAAAAGGGTGATAATAATAGCTCCTATCTCATTGAGGTGTTGTTGGATTGAATGAGCAAATAAAGTACTCAGCCGAGTGTCCACATGATCCCAATAGATATTAGCCATTATCATACCAAAAGCATCTTACTTTTGAGTAAGATATAAATCCAAAACTGAGTAAATCCATTCAGTTAGTGATTTCCCATACCAATCTAATTAAAAAATTGAAAACAATTACATATTTGGATTAATTAACCTAATTGGGGGCTGAATAGTCTCTTTCATTTTGTCATGTCCAGGAAAACAGACATACCCTCCTCTCCACATACCCCAGACTCATGCGCACTCAGTTTCCTGACTTCACGTGTATGGCCACACTCTCCTTCACCAGACCAGACGAAAAGGGAATTGAGGACAAAACAGAGTTTTGGGTTGATTTATTCTTTTGTCTACAGGGACACATTGACTTATTTTCTCTTTCAATATTTAGGGTCCTGATGATTCCTCTCTAGCTGGAAAGCTCAGGCTCTGGGCTCACGAGCCCCCCAGGAGACTGATTACTGTAAATCACCATTGACCTCCTATCCACTAAAACCCAGAGGTCAGAACTTTAAAGACACTGTAAAGAGTTTACATTGGTGCATTTAATCTTCAGCTTTAACTGATAGTGCTGTGTGGGGCAGATAATTGTGCCTAACAGGCCTGGTGGAGCAAGATAGAGGGGCCAGCATCCTAAGGCCAGTGGGAGAGGCAGAGACTTGTGAATGAAGGTCATGGACAAGGATGGCACTCCAGCCACTCTGGCCAGTAGGTGGGGCCACAGCCCATCTCCACCAGCCAGGTGGAGCCCCCTGGATGCTTTTTTTTTTCTCTCTTTTTTTGCTGTACGCGGGCCTCTCACTGTTGTGGCCTCTCCCATTGCGGAGCACAGGCTCCGGACGCGCAGGCTCAGTGGCCATGGCTCACGGGCCCAGCCGCTCCGCGGCATGCGGAATCCTCCCGGACCGGGGGCACGAACCCGCGTTCCCCGCATCGGCAGGCGGACTCTCAACCACTGCGCCACCAGTGAAGCCCCCCCTGGATGCTTTGTGCTGCTTTTGATTTTCCTTTTTCCTTTTGAACTTGATTCTTCCTCCCTCTCTCCCTTTTCATTGCTGCCAAAGTTATTTTATGTTTCCATGCAGTTTTTTTTTCCCTTCTCATTTTTCGTGCCCATTCTATTCATTTCACAGATATCTGAGTGCCTACTATGTGCCAGGCACTGGTCCAGACACTGTCAGTAGGGGATTGACTAAGGCTCACAGGGTCTCTGTGTGTTGGATGCTGACATTTAGAGATGTAAGCCAGTGCTTCTCAAACATGAATGTGCATAAAAATCATCTGAGCATCTTGTGAAAATGTAGATTCTGATTCAGGAAGTCTAGGTGGGGCTAGAGAGCCTGCATTTCTAATAAGCTCCTGGGTGATGCTGATGCCCCTGGTCCAAAGCCTATACTTTGCATAGCAAGAATGCAAAGCCCTTCTGCTCCCCCTCCTTCCTTACGTGGCTGGCTGATCGTCCTCATTTATGTTAATGGAGTTTCGTAATGTCACAGACTTGACCTTTCCTGTGAGGCTGTCAGTTGCGTTCTATGACCCTGACTTAGGCTAGCGTTCACTCAAATATCCAAGCACAAGGAAGAAACGGGTGGGAGGGTATGGTTAGATGACCCCACAGCTTTCCATCCCAGCCAAGTCCCACACCGTATGGTGAGCGGGACCGCTGAGACACATCATACACACAGGACACAGCTCCTGCTTCTGGATGATAATAGCACGTTAAGCAAATCACATGATACAGCCTTTCTCTGGTAACGGGGTGCCATTTACTAATTTGCTGCTCTTACATGACTAATTTAACTCTAGTTACTACTTGGTCTTTAGGGAGTCACTTATTCGCAAAGCAGAATCAGGCTAAATAAATAATAGGAAGCTGGGAAAAGGCAGATGAAAGTAGAAAGTGGAAGTTAGCTTTTAATGCAGGCTAGAGATTTGCTGGTGTTTAATGCAGCAAAATGAGCATAATGCAGGCTCTTCCTCTGTCTTTAAGTCCCCGTGACCCTAAATGAATAGAATCCTGTAGCAGAGAGCAGCTACCTTCTCTTCTAATAAGAATCACATCCCAATAGAACGTAAGTTTCCAATTACTATGCAAAAACAATGGCAGAATTACTTAAAAATGTACAGCCCCCTAAGGGCTCTCGATGCTGTAGTCCATGTGAATCTATCATTTGCATGCAACTATTGTGGGGAACAACTGAATCCTCCATCACAGGCTATTTAATCAAGCGAGAAGCCCCTAAATTTCTTTGCAAAGATTCAAGAGTTCTGGAGCTAAATATGCAGTTGGTAATATATTCTGGCTGTCTGCATGCAGCCTTCCTTGTTTCATTCTGAATGGCATGGTGTTTGCATTGACATTTAGATGATGGGTCATCTTGGATTTCTCCTGTTCACAGCTGAAACTTTAGTGGCATCTCCCATTAGTAATCACTGTGCTTTTTTTCCCTAGTGACTGAGCCGTTTACAAACCAAGAAGAAGAAAAATTATATATTTGGGTACAGACTGTAGAAGAAAAATAAACTAACAGCACAGTAGGAAAGGTGCCTAGGGTTACTTTCTGTGGATAACTGATGATCAGGTGGAAGTAAAGGACTCAGAGGAGGTGTTTCCCCCACCCTTACCCACCAGCCCTATTGCCAGACCTGTTATTTGAAAGTTAGATGAAAACAGCCCGCAAAGACAGACTCCAGGATCAACCACAGCCACTAATGCAATAAGATTTGAGGGAAGCAGAAAGAGTTCTTTCTGCAAACATTTACTTTTCTGATCTATCAAGGTGCCTGGAATATTCCCTTGCTTTTATCTATCTATCTATCTATCTATCATCTAATCATCTATCTATATATCCATCATCCATCTATCTAACCATCCATCTCCTTGAAGTTCCTGTTAAGATGCAAATGGGTTTTCTGGATGGAGCTCCCATCCTAATGCATTGGCAATCACAGACATTTTGGCATCATTTAGTCATCAGCTTCAGCAATCTGTATCAGGCCTCTGAGGGACCAATGGGTCTAGAGACCAGGGGGCGCAGGCCAGAGGCAAGGCTTTCAGAACCATGGAGGCCCCAAGCACGGAGAACATAATGGTCCATTGCCTCCAGTATGCAGTGCAAATCAAAGACAGTTTTATTTTACAAAATTAGGGTAAAAAAGTCAAACTCAGTTTTGGTTTTTCCTATGATGGCAAAATATATCTATGTCACTGTCCCTGTTTTGTGAGTGTTCTAATTGGTGCTTGGTTTGTCCACCTAACTTGGTCGGTTCTGGGAGCCTGAAAAGTCTGAGAAGAGTCAAGGCATGGGGTGGAAGTGTGGCAGAGGCATGGGAATGGAAGAGGAGAGAAGGGAGGAAAGTGTTTCTCCTTGAAATGTGCCTACTTGACAGTTCTAAGACTAGCCTGTGCAGTTTTTCTTTCAGAGATGAAAAGAAGCCATCCTCCTTTTCCTTTTTAATACTTCAAATCATTTTCTATTACGGCCTCTGCTACATAACATTTCCCCCTCAGCTCTGAGGCTGACCCAGCAGAACCCTTGTCACTCCATTGATGAATTGAAACACTTCTTTGGGCTCATTTGGCTGGAGGTGCACCTCTTTGCACCCTCTCTGAAACTAGAAAATTACATGGACTTGAACTTGAGTCTTCTGACATTCTTCCACTATACTCCACCTATGGGCCCCACTCATATGTCCTGAGTTGGAGAAACGGAGGAACTTCAAAGGTCAACCTGGTTCTCTTTGTGAGAACTCTCAGATACAACCACAGACCATCTGCCACCTTGATTGGGCAAGACACTTCAACCCAACATAGAGCAGCTTGGGAGATGTGTGCCATGGACTTGGGAGAAGAGCCAGGATGATATTGATGGGAACTAGAAAGAAGAAGTTAGTAATGAGAAGAGTTTGTAATTTCTTTTAGACTATTATGTAAAGGTAATGGGGATGCCAGCCTGTTCAGACAAGACATTCTGAGAAGCTGGCTTATAGTCTGGGCCTCACAGAACCATGGCCACACATTTATTCCTAGAATCTTCCTGAAGAGAAAAAAACTGCAAATGACAGCTGACTTGCAGAACCTTTCATCACAAACCCAGAGTCCCTAAAAATACCTGAATGGTGCTTATTGCTCTCAGACATTGTTTCAAGCAGTTTGCAAATATTAACTCATTGAAGGATTGCAACAAGTCTCTGAAGTAGGCATTAGATTACTCTTATTTTCAGATAAGGAGATTGATGCAAAGAGAGGTTAAGATTTGTAGAGATTATAAGATTTCTCTTCCTCCTATCAGAATTCTCCAAAATTTTGCTTAAAGCTTAGAGGTAGCATAAGCACTGCAGTGTATGTTTCTAAACAGTCGCTGTTGTTGTTGGTAGATTGCTATATAGCAGACTCTGTGCTAAATGCTTTATACAAAGATCCCATGAGGTTTATACTGTACCACTCCACCACTACTTTTTTTTTTTTTAACAGATTGGAGACAGAGAATAGGGAAGCTAAATAATTGATAGAGGGTCACACTCTTTTTAAAATTTATTTATTTATTTATTTGTTTGTTTTTTGGCTGCGCTGGGTCTTCGTTGCTGCACGCGGGCTTTCTCTAGTTGCGGCGAGCAGGGGCTACTCTTTGCTGCGGTGTGTGGGCTTCTCATTGTGGTGGCTTCTCTTTGTTGCCAAGCACAGGCTGTAGGTGTGCAGGCTTCAGTAGCTGTGGCATGCAGGCTCAGTAGTTGTGGCTCGCTGGCTCTAGAGTACAGGCTCAGTAGTAGCATGGGCTTAGTTGCTCCACGGCATGTGGGATCTTCCCGGACCAGGGCTCGAACCCGTGTCCCCTGCACTGGCAGGCGGATTCTTAACCACTGCACTACCAGGGAAGTCCCAGGTCACAGTCTTAATAAGTGGCTGGGCTCAGACTGGAACCCAGGGCTGTTGGCTTCTAAAAGCCATCCTTTTAGCCACAACAATAAACTGTTTCTCAGTCCCTGGACGGATTAAAGCTACCAAGGGTTGTTCTATGAATCTGTAAGCATACTCTAGATTTTAAGTGCCAGAAATGGAGTTTTGATGCCTCTGAAGGTCCCTGGGCAATGTCCTGATTGCACTTCTCATAGTGGAATCCTCGGCAGTTGCAGAGAAGGAGGGCGGTGACTTTGAGGAGTCAAGCACCATGACTGTCAATGAATTTCACTTCAGTTCAGCAGTAATTATTGGTCACTGATGACAAACCTCTATCTTATTACATATTTCAGCATTATGAAAGAAAGGAGTATGTTATGCTTGCTTTCAGGAAACTCACAATTTTATTACACTGACAAGGTGCTTACATAACGTATTTGACAGTATATATTAAGTGCGGAAGAGAATGCAAGCAAATTCTGACTACCTAAAGTTTTAGCATTCTTGGTGTCACAAATGTGTGGGCCAGAAAAGATTCAGAAGTCACAAGTTCCTTTTTCTGAGCAGAATCCCTCACCTTCTACCTCTCTCTACTCCCACCTTCCACGTTGTACCCTAGCTCCTCATGAGGTACTTGTTAGTCTTCAGCATCAAAACCAAGAGATCAGTCCCTTGATCCCTCTCCTGGAACCACTTTCCTTCCCTTCTGGCCAAAACCCAATGGTCACCTACTCCTTCCTTTCATAGAATTCTTTCTTCCCTATTGTTTCTCACTACCAGTGATATCATATACCACCATTCCTCCTTGACAACTTCCAACTTGAGGAACCTGTATTGCTTGCCTTCTCATCTCCCATGTCTAGAGAAAGTCATGAAAACAGTGGTAATATGGTCCACTCAATAGCTGGTCTCTATTACCCTAGCTGGCCTCTGGTTCCATAAATTTATTGTCAACTACCTGCTGCATTCTCCATAGTTGCTGAACCAACCATTGTCCAGGCTTCTCAGACTCCTATGCCTATTTCCATTCCTTGCACCTGGAGAGGATTAAGTCCCATCATCTTTACTGCTCAAGGCTCTACAACTTGAGAGCTTTCAATCTACCCCCTTTTAACCAGAGGATCTTCAAGTATTTTCACTCACCATCTTGGTCTCACTCCTGTGTCTGCAGAAGAAATAGCTTCATCTTTGCAGAATTCAAAGTCTTCAAAATAAGGAAACTTCATGGCTAGCATGAAGTATGTTTTTGGAGAAGACAGTTCTACTATACATTGTTTCTTGCTCTTTCTTCTGCCCCTTCTGGCTGTCTTCCCTCAGCCTAAAATATGCTTAGGCCTCCCTTTTTTGAAACAAAAATAAATACAAAACCCTTCATTTCCCATATCAAGCTATGGCCAGTTTTCTTTAGAAAAGAAGTCAAAACACATTTCCTTACCAACTTCTAACTAATCAAGTGACTGCATTTGGTGGCTTCCTAATGTTCAAACCTTTAGCTTTATCTCAGTCCTCACCTTGTTTTAAAGAAAACATGCCTCTTGCAGGGCAAGTTCTTCTGAATCAGCCTGGCACTTGGGGTCCACGCACTGTCCCCACCATACCTTTCCAACAACTTCTACTAACATTTCTTCCCACCCACCCTATTACCTAGTGCAGCTAGAGTCCTCACTAGACCCTAAGTGGACCCCCAGTGCTTGACCACCCCTGTCTCTTTCCTCAGCTGAACCTTTAATTTGGAATTCACTTCTTCCTCTTCTACCTCCATCAGAAAAAATCCTTCAGTGCCCAAGTCAAACACTACCCATTCTAGGTAGCTCTCTGTGATTTCCCCCAATGAGATCTCTTTGCCTTCCTCCACCCTGCTCTTGTTCAGTGTCCATACCTCTATTGTGGAACTTTGCATATTCTGCCTTTTAGATATTTTTCTTTCCCTCCGAGAGAGTAACTTAGAGAGTATCTAGGCTGACAGAAGGTGTCTTATTTGTTATCATTGATTAGTAAAGCACCTGGAATACAGCCGGTGCTCAATAAAATCTTGGTGCATGAATGGTTGAGGATTGTTGATGGTGACAAAAGAAGAAATAGGGGCTGGCAGGCACAGCCAGGTCAAGTTTCATGGAGGTACTCTGGGTATTATGTACTCTTTTGGCGTTACAGGAATTATGGTGTACTTTACTCCATTCTGGTCACAAGTATCCCATAAAACCTACCGTATCTTGAGTGTTTGTGTTTACTGTGCTGCAGACATTGGGCAAGCACTTCTGATGCATTATTCCGCTTATTCTCACAATAACCTAGGTGAGTACTATGATTATCCCTCTCGTTTAGATTAAAACCTAACTTATAAAATGAGCCTTAGAGTGCTCTGTGCGCCAGAGGTGACACAGCTGAGAATGGGCCGAGCTGGGACTCACACTCAGGTTGACTGGGGCTAAAGCCTAATCTCTTAATGATCGTATTATGCTTTTTCCACACTAAAATTAAATTTTTAGGTTTTTTCAGATTTAAAATCATTCATACAATCCACATTTAGTCTCAATAATTTTAGTCTAAAACTTATGTTCAAATTCCAGTCCCTGACTTTATTCTTGATTCTCTTCCTCTTTGGGCTATGGAGGCCCTGTCATTCTTGCCACACCCATGACTTTCTCTGTTATTATCCTAAAAAAGAAGGCTGATGTTTTCATTAAAGTCATACAAAATTTCATATTCTTCCTGAAAAGCTGTTGATCTCACCTTCAAAATTCATCCACGTTCTCCTTGGTCACGGTGAAGTCACATGTTATGTTATCGACCTGGTGCAGGGGTAGCTTTGTCCCCTTCCTTGGAGGGGATAAATTCACACAAGATAGATTATAAGCCTTTAGAAATATTACCATCCAGAGCACTATAATCTCCAATGTATAAGTTCATTGATAGGAAGGAAAAAAATTCTGCCTTCACAAGGTTATTTCATTTCTACCTGTATTGTGGAGTGAAAACTATTGCCCATTTGGCAGTCTAGACTTGACTAGATTATAGAACAGAAAGCTCTTGAACAAACAGGGATAGTAGCTGAATTAATACTGTCTGGCATTTAGTAATTACTCAGTAATTTCTAAGTACAAGATGACATGTATTCTCATAGGCTGTACGGTGTATTTGGTTATTTTTGTCTTTGAGACAGCATCTCTATGGCCAGGTATTAAACCCCATGCTTTCTCCAAGCTAATATGGAAATAGGAAGGGGTACTCTCAGAGAATGGTCAAGTATAATGAAAATGTTATCTTTCTAACTTACTTGAAAGACTTAGCTCATTAGGGGCTTCCCATAGTCCCACAATATTCAAGCGTGGTGCAACCTCTTTTAGGGTTTGTTATATCCCCCCAGTCTTCAGTACTGGAAAGTTTCACTTAAAATCAAGTGTGCTTTTAATATTTTATAACCAAGAAAACAATTTGGTGATTTTAATCTACCAATCTAATTTCCTAGAATTATTTACTAGCACTAACACTCCTTATCAAATGGATATTGGGTAAATTAGGGGAAAAAGGAGTGAAACATTCTAAGATCCTCAGAGCTTCCTCAGAACATGGAATTGTATGTATCATCATTTGTAGAACTAAAGCTATCTAGCCACAATGCTGATTCTAGTAACAAGAAATCTCCAGGAGGAACCCCTTGAAGTATATATACATTCCTCCCTCCATCTCTCATTTGATCAATGATCAGGTATCTTTTAAGAAACTACTTGATGTCAAGATTGTGACATGGACATATATACACTACCAAATGTAAAATAGATAGCTAGTGGGAAGCAGCCACATAGCACAGGGAGATCAGCTCGGTGCTTTGTGACCACCTAGAGGGGTGGGACAGGGAGGGTGGAGGGAGACGTGAGAGGGAGGAGATATGGGGATATATGTATACATATAGCTGATTCACTTTGTTATAAAGCAGAAACTAATACACCATTGTGAAGCAATTATACTCCAATAAAGATGTTTAAAAAAAAGAGATTGTATTACATGACTTAGATTGGCTGGCAGTGCAGGGTAAGATGATTCTGTACTCTTAACAAATTTACTACTTAGTCCTGGCGATAAGATATAAACATAGCTAATGATATGTGTGTTATGAGTCTAACCAAGACATAGTTTTATTGGAACACATCACACTCATTCGTTTACTTACTGTCTTGGGCTGCTCTTGCATAGCACCGCAGAGTTGAGTAGTTGTGACAGAAACCATATGGCCCACAGAGCCTAAAATATTTGCTATCTTATCCTTAATAGAAAAAAAATGTGCTGACCTCCGGTCTGGACTTCACTGAGGATGGCTTTATAATAAGACCTAAAAGTAAAGGTAAAAGTACAGATTTCAGCTTGGCCTTATAGAGTGTCAAGAGGACTGGGTTCCAACTACTAGATATAAGACTTTGGGCAAATTTGGCTTAGATTGTTTTAGCTTTGAAATCACAAGGGAATTTTTAACGTCCAAGTATGTGTTGAGCAGGAACTCAAAGTGATCATTTACTACACCAAAAGAGGGGTCAATATTTGTGACCATCACCATAAAATAGCTTTATGCAGTAAATAGGCCATATGATGAGAGGATGAGGCAAAGGCAGAGTTTAGCATTTTTTAATGGTAGGTATGTGGGATTTTAGTTTAAAAGCAACTTCTCAGTGAACTGGTAAGCTGAGGGTATTTTTTACACAGAAAAATATTTTACACACATCCTAACAGTTCAGTAGTATTGGTGATTAAATAATATCAATGGAGAAGCCAGATTCAGATGGGGAAGTTATCATTGTTCTGATAAAAGCAAAACACCCCCACTATTCCTCTGAAGAAGGAAATTCGCTAATGTTATATGTGCCTCCTCCTTTGATTTGAAGGTTCTTTTAAAAACCTTTCTAACAGCTGTAGTGTATGACCCTTGGAACACATCATTTATCTGGGGAATAACATTCATTTTAATATCATTTCACCAAGGAAGCAAGACTTAAACCCACATTTTCTGATCCACTTAGTTGATAATATTCTTCTAAAAAATATCCTGGCTGGTGAAAGGAAGATAATTTAATTTAAAGAGATTAGGCATATTGCTTGAAATGCAAGTCCCCCAGAATTTGACAGCAGAACAAGACCAGTGAACAGAAAACTCATCTTGCCTCCTGCTAATACATGCGTCAGGGAATTTATAAGTTGGGCCGTCAGTCTTTGCTCCATGGAGTAATGTCAATGTCATTGATTCTTAAAATCTGACATTCATTAGAAGCACCCAGTGTGGATATGTAGCAGGATTTTTGACAAATCAGCCAAGTGTCACCATTCTGTAAAGGATTATAGAGTGATGCTGCTTGGCTTTGAGCTCTTTCTTTCGTCTGAATGGATCTTGTCTTCATAGAGCACATGAAAGGTTGGGTTTCATTTTCATTCCAAATGGGATGATTTCACTTTTTCTTTTCCATCAAATTAGGGGGAATTTGGGAGACATAAGGGGAAGCTAACATTTATTATTCATTTACTATGATCCAGGTACTGTGTAGGTTCTATTTTTCTTTCTTTCTATCTATCTAACAACATAAAAATATTATGTACATATGTGTGTGTATCACAATAACCTATGAGTTACCTGTTATAATTCATCCCCATTTAACAGATAGAGAAACTGAGGCTGAAAGAGGCCCAGTCATTTGCCCAAGTAATAGAGCTTCAGTGAAGAGGAAATCTGTAAACTTGGTGGAAAATTTATCAGTGACCAACAAGTGCCATACAGAATTCCATTGGTCAGGCTGCTCTGCCTACTTTTACCTTTGTAGGGGAACTAGAAATCTACTAATGCTGCTTGGCTTTTCAAACTTCATGCTCTCCTCAAAAGCCTTGTGCAAAAACAACAGTATTTATTAGTTTGAAAACAAGCACACGTCTGCCCCTGCCCCCAGTTGTGTTGTTAGATTGGAAACAATGCCGCCTGTGGCTCTTTGTACCCTCCCCTCTCATTACGGCCCATCCTTGGAACACAGTCATTTTCTGTGTTATCCAAAGGTGTCATTACAGGGTACCTGGTATATAGTTAATGCAGTGTCAGCATATTCAGTTTGAATACCCTCACCCCCATCCCCAGAGGATATAACTAGGCCATAAGAATTCCTTTGGGGCTGCTATATTGGGTAGGGACATAGTTGTGTGTCTGGGGGAACTGTTTTCAGTGGCTTATTATCTATAGCTTTAGGTCAAATTTGAATAAATTCTCTCTTCAATTCCAGGAAAACAATAGCTCCACAATTTGTGATGGAAAAGTAAAATGGATTTGCATGAAGGCTTTGGGGATGTTAAGACAAGCTATGGGATGAAAAGCTGGAGTTAAAATGTTTTACTTAAATTGGAAGTTTTCAAATGAATATTGTTGAGGCAGAAGTGCATGTTCTAGTTAGTATTTTATGCTGGAACTTAATCTTCTAGGAAATAGCTTAATGGGAAGCCTGAGGTTTGCACATAATATTTCAGGGTCCTGAACATTTTACACAGTAATGTCCATGTTTTCCCTGTAGCATCACCTTTGAATAAACTATGTCTTTTTTCCCAGCTTCAAATATTTTTCTATTGAAGAATAGAACGGGCTATCTTCAAGTATTTCTTTAAGGTAGAGAATTATAGATTTTTAACCATGAGAATAACTACAGCTTATTGTTAGCTAATGTAAAAACTACTGTTTATTAAGCAGAGGCTAAGAGCATGGACCATGGAATCAGAATGCCTGAGCAATTTGGATCTCACAAACTCCACAACTAATGAGCCATGCAATCTCGGGCAGGTTACACGACCTCTTTGTGTGTCTGTTTCCTCCTCTGTAAAATTAGGATAAGAGCACTTACCTCATAGTGTTGTTAGGAGCATTAAATGAGTGAATTCATGTGTTGGGGGAGGAAAACCTTTTCCTCTACCCTTTTGTGTTCTGAAACCAGGAACTGTGAATTATATTAACAAAAGACAGATTAACAGGAGAAAAGGCACACATAATTATTAATATTTACATGCACAAAGTTTCACAAAAAAGAAATGAAACAAAAAAGTGGTTAGACTTGGGGGCTTACAGACCATTTTTACAACGGAGGGGAGGTTGGGCTTCAGGGGATGATACATCATGGGGAGGTGAAATAAATGGGGAAATATGGGGGAGCTAATGGAAGATACGGGTTATTTTATTAGGCTCTGTGTATGCAAACTCATCTCTGTGTCGACTCTTCATCTCCAGTGATAAGAGTCATTCTCCTCTTCCTGGTACAGGGAGGTGGGGAAAACACCTTCACAAAGAAAAATTTATGCCTTGATTTTGGACAGATAAGGGGAGGGCAGAGAACTCTTTCTGCATCTGCTGATTTTCAATTGCCTTCAGCTGAAAATAATCATTATGCCAAAGTGGCATATTTGGGGGTGGCATATCCTGATCCCCTTCACGTGTCAAGCATTTAGAACAGTGCCGAGCACAAAGTAAAGGCTATATGCATTATAATTCTTACTATATTAATTGTAGCACTGTTAAAAACATCAATTCTAATCCTCACAACAACCACGAAAGGTAAATTAACCTCCATTTTACAGATGAGAGAACCAAGGCTCAGAGAGTTGACTTAACTTTCCCAAGGCCAAACAGATCATAAATCACAGAGTTAGGAAACTAGCTGTGAGAGCTGGCACTTTGAATGTGTACAGGAGAGACAGGAACAGAAAACTGTCCCTGAGTCTTAGGATTTTTCCAGGCTGGGCTGGGAGGATTTTCTGAAGCAGTGCTTACTGCTTCTTTAACTGAGCAGACCTTTAATATCCCCTTGCAACAGTCCAGGACTTGGAGGGGCTCTCCAATCCCTGGAGAAACAGTTTAATACTAAGAAAAGAATAAAATTTGCATAAGTTCCTTAGTTACAAACAGTCATCAAGTGTCAGTTGCATGCCAGGAGCTCCTGGGAGACGGAGATGCTAAGAATTCTCCAGCACTCTGAGGCCCTCAGGGAAAGCCTGTTTACTCAGGGCACCCCAGACACAAGTGCTGAATCCAAAAGTGCTCCCCCTTCCCTCGATCCCTCCTCTCCTGCAATACACAGCCCCTGAGGGGGAGTCGTACAAAGGGATACTCAAAACAGAGTGGCTTCCCTGGAAGTCACTTCCCTAGAAGAAGCTTCCAGGAGGGCGGCATTTCCTTAGGGGACTCTGAAGGATGAGACAAATATGAATGGCAGGGAAAGCATCTTTTACTTCTCCCGGCTCCTCAACCACAAGAACTTTGTCTTAGTCACCTCGGAAGTTGGTCAAGTCTAAATCACACCACCTATCACGCAAACCCTACCCGACCCCCTAGTCACAGTGCAGCACTTCCGGGCTCCAGGGGATCCCACATGTGAGCGGAAAGGCTTTGGTCCAAAGGCTGCGCGGAAGAGGGACCGCCCCAAGCTGCACTGCGCCAGTGAACTGCGCATGCGCGGTCCCAAATCTCTAGCCTTCAGAAGCCCCAAGCGCCCGGGCAGCGGAGGCTTCTGGAGCGGGACCCCGGGCCCCGTATCTGATGCCTGCCAAGGTCCAAGGCCGCCACAACTCGCTCTCACTGTTCCATTGTACATCCTCGGGGCCGGCAGTTCCTCTCAGCAGCCGCAGGCATCTAAAATTTATCCCCGGTGACCATCACTGCCTGGCCCTTGAGCTTATCTCCTGAAGAGCAGCCTCGGGTCAGTACTCTCTCTTTCAGCACCTTAAGCAGTTGGGGAGCTGGGCCCATCACGCAGTCCCCTCCCTCATGAAATATTCTCTCTTCTACAGAATACCAAGGAGGACACCTGTGGGCCGCGGCCTGGGCCGGGTGGAGTATGGGGTTTCCCAGGAAGGCAAACAGGGAGCAGGAGGAGCCCGAAGGGTGTGCTGTGTGGTGATGGGCTGGGATGCACCGAGCCTCAGGGGCTACTTAGAGAACGGTGGAATCAGGCAGCCCTGACCGCTTCTTTGAGCGGAAGCCAAATCTCGCGGGATCTCGGGCTTTCCATGGTGTCGAAGGGGAGTGTGGGGTGAGAAATGCCTAGGGGAACTTAAAACGGATTGAATTGAACCATACCCCAAAGATGGAATCTGGTAAATGATGGGCAGACTTTTGCAAGGAGGTGAAGGAGTCGAGGCAGGGGTAGAGAGAGGTTGAAGACAGGGGTATGTGTGCAGGGGGAGGGTGTATTAAAGGCAGCGGGTGGTGAGTCAGTAGCCTGGCTAAGTAGGTAGACCAATCATCAGTCACTCTGTGTTGTTGAGGGGGTGACAGAAGGCATCTCAGGGGGTTCACAGGCTAGTTGGGGACTCAGGATGACCAGGGTCCAGCAAGGATCCCTAACAATGCAGACCGTGGTAGTTCAGAAGAGACCCGTGCTTCCTGGGAACTGAGGTTGGCAGGGAGAGTTTGGGAAGGAGGGAGGGCTTGGTGCGGGTGATTAAGGGAATAGCTACATGACGAGGAAAATGTCATCTTAAAAGAGTGTCTGATGATTTAACAGTCTCGATGTGTGTTGAGTGAGGTAGACCCTGACCGGAATAGAAATTTACTAATAATAGCTAACATTTATTGACCGCCTAGGTCAGGCGGTATGCCAAGCACTCTGCATGGACTGTGGCGCTTGGGTCAGGCTAGAAATACTTCCGGAGTGCTTACTGTGTGTCAGGCATTGTTTTAGGCATTGGGGATTCAGCAGTGAACAAAAAACGTAAGTCCCTGCCCTCATGGAGCTTTTGTAGTCATTCTTCCTGACAGTCCTATAATATGGTTAATAATGTCCTCATTTTACAAAGGAAGCAGCTGAGGTACAGTACAGAGAGAGTCAGTAATTTGTCCAAGATTACGTGCATAGTTATCAGCGCATTAACTTATTAATGTAGTAAATGCCGAGTTTTTCCTATGTAAAGGAGACTGGGATAGGTGCTGAGGCTAAGGAGATGCATGAGCTATACTTTATACTCTGAATGAGCTTACAGGTGGGTAGGGTTAGATGAGCAGGCAAGCAACATTTATAGGTCCATATATCATGTTCAGGGTTTGAGGAGATAAGGAGCAATGAGCTTTGCCATTGGGGTGGGGAAGGCTTCCTTTAAGAGAAATAAAAGGATGAATAGGAACTTACCAGATAGAAAAGTGCCTTGGAAGGCAAGAGGCATTTTGGACAAGGAAAATAGTATGTTCCAAAAAGTATGGAGGCAAAGGGGGTAGGAAGGAAGGTAACCTTTGTGGTTTATGTGTTTTGTACTAGTGCTTCACATACTTTTAAAATTAAATATTAAATACATGGAAATAATATTAATTATATATATGTATATAAAAATTTTAAACAGCTTTATACCTAACCACACAGCTTAAGAAATAAAACACAGCTTTTTAAAAATTAGCCTCTCAGGTAAGCTAAGCAATGTTAAAAAGCTTGTCCAGAGTCACAGATGGTAGATGGTAGAGCCAGGGTAGCTGCCTACCTAGTTCAGTCTCATAGCTGTGTGTGTCACACCTCCTCCTGCAGGTGGTTGGGCACTTAGACAATGATGGGAGGTGCTGCCCAGAAGCTTTCAGTGCACCAGTGAGGAGGGAAGAAGGAGAAAAGCGTCTCTTTTCACTGCCATCATCTGAGCAGGGACCCTGATTGGGCAGAAACAGACAAAAGGACATGGGAGGAAAAATACAGCAGTTTCAACTAGCAATAAATCCTCACAGGAACAAAGTAATCCAGAGTGCTGGGCCTGGGACGGAATGTAACTGGGCTGGGTGTATTTTTGCTTTCACAAGGATGTCAGAGTGGGCCTCTAGAAAAGAGACTTTGACCTAATTCCTGAATGGTCATAAGGCATTAGTGATGTGAAGACCTAGGCAAAAAGTGTTTCAGGCTGAGCAAACAGTGAGTGCAAAGGCCCTGAGGTGGGTTTAGTTGAGACTTGGAGAAGGCCAAATTCTTAGACCATGAGCCTTAGCCCCAGGCTGATCACCTTTCTACATTGTACTTAAATTACATGTGTAGTAAAAATAGAAATATTGCATGAGTTAAAAACTGGCCAAGTGTTGAAATTAGTACTCCAAGACAAATGTCACTATTGTTGAATGAACCTCTAGGAGATAAGAATGAGTCTGATCTATTACCTAAAAATGAATCATTATGACACTTTTCCAGTTTTGTTGAGATATAATTGACATATATAATTGACATATCACATTGTATTATTCTAAGGTGTACCACATAATAATTTGATATATGTGTGTATAGTGAAATGATTACCACAATAAGTTTAGTTAACATCAGTCACTTCACATAATTACAATTCTTTTTTTATGATGAGAACTTTTAAGATCTACTCTCTTAGTAACTTTCAAATGTACAATACAGATTGTTAACTATAGTCACCATGCTGTGCATTTCACCTCCAGAACTTATTTATCTTATGACTGGAAGTTTGTACATTTTGCCCTCTACCAACCCCTGCCTCTGGTAAGAGCTGTCTGTTCTGTGTTTTCATAAGTTTTTTATTTTTAGATTCTGCATATAAGTGGGATCATACAGCTTATGTCTTTCTCTGTCTGACTTATTTCATTATCATAATGCCCTCAAGGTCTATCCATGTTGTTATAAAAGGCAAGATTTCCTTCTCTTTTATGGCTGAATAATATTCCACTATGTGTATACATACCACAACTTCTTTATTTATCCATCGATGGATACTTATGTTGCTCCCATTTCTTGGCTATTATAAATAACGTTGCAGTGAATGTGAGGTTGCAGATATCTTTTCAAGACAATGATTTTGTTTCCTTTGGGTATAGATAGGGAAGTGGAATTGCTGGATCATATGGTAGATATCTTTTTAGTTTTTTGAGGAACGCCTGTACTGTTTGCCGTAGTGGCTGCACCAATTTACATTCCCACCAACAATGCACAGAGGTTCTCTTTTCTCCACATCCTCGCCAGCACTTGTTATTTCGTGTCCTTTTGACAATAGCCATTCCAGCGTGTGTGAGTGATATCTCACTGCACTTGGATTTGCATTTTCCTGATGATTAGTGATATTGAGCATCTTTTCATGTACATCTTGGCCATTTGGATTGTCTTCTTTGGAAAAGTGTCTGTTCAGTTCCTCTGCCCATTTTTTAATCAAATTGTTCTTTTGCTATTGAGTTGTATGTGTTCTTTATGTATTTTGGATATTAACCCCTTATCAGATATCTGATTTGCAAGTGTTTTCTCCTATTCTATAGGTGGACTTTTCATTTTGTTGATGGTTTCCTTTGCTGTGCAATGACAATTTTATTATTAAAATTTTAGTAGTCAAATATTAAAGGTTTGTCATTATAGTGCAGGCACCTCTAGTACTACATAGAGACTCACTTTAAACTGTCATATTTAATAACATCACTAGATTCATGTACACAGCAGAATGTAGTTCAGAATAAAAGGTTTTCAGTAGCATATGTTCTGGAAGGAACTTTGTTTTTAGGACACATCTAAAAAGCTTTTATTTTAAATAATGAAAATGCTATGTACTTACTAGTGTACAGTATAGCATAATTTTTTTTTTTTTTTGTGGTACATGGGCCTCTCGCCGTCGCAGCCTCTCCCGTTGCGGAGCACAGGCTCTGGACACGCAGGCTCAGCGGCCGTGGCTCACGGGCCCAGCTGCTCCATGGCATGTGGGATCCTCCTGGACGGGGGCACGAACCCGTGTCCCCTGCATCGGCAGGCGGACTCTCAACCACTGCGCCACCAGGAAAGCCCCAGTATAGCATAATTTTAACAAGCTTTTTGTTTATAAGTTCAGCTTCTACAGGAGGATAAAAATATAAGGATTGTCTTCCTAAAATAGTCTTATTGAGTCAGTTGTTTTGTTGAAGTTTGGTGAGAATAAAATCTGTTTGGGTTCCTCATTTGTGTCTAATGATTTCCTCTTTTCTTCATATTCTTTTTATTTTTTACTTTGTCTGAACCAGATAATTTATTGTGAAGGTTATTATACAAGATTTTGGAGCTTTTCCTCCTCATGAAATTTTGCTATGGTGAATTTGACAATTCTGTTTTTAATTTGTCCTCACAAAATGTGAAGAATTCCCAAATAAGAGTTTTTCTTAAAGACTCTTGGCCTAAATGGAATTAAATAACGACAATTTAAATACATTCCTTAAAGGTTTTCTAATGTAATGGATGCTAATACACCAAACAATTCTACAAGGATTAGAAATATGATACAATTGAATCTCTATTATTCCACCTTGCATTGTTATTTAAATTTCTATCTTTAAATACTTTGTTGGCTCATAAAGGATGTACATTAACTAGCTAACATTTTCTCTTAGCATTTATTTGTCAACTTATTTTTCTATTTATTTAACCATTTGAAAGCTGAAATTGTTTTTGGTACCCCCCAAAAAACCTTTGTACACCATTAATTGTTATAGCATTTTACTCTTGCAATAATAAATATGCATCATGCACTAACTGACTAATAATATTCAACTTATAAACCACATGAGGAGATTTTTCTTAATACCACTAGAATGCTTTCCTATGTTTGAAAATAACAAAATCAAATGGCACACCTCATTTATATTGCTGACATTATTAAAATGTAATAATAAGAAATAATGGTTATGGTCGTATGATCATTGACCATGCATAAGTTCAGGGAAGCCAGAAATGACTGTGAAGTAGGCATTTGGTTATTTGGACTTTTGAAAGCTGAAGCTGAAATCAGATTTATGGCCATTTCCAAAACTGAGGCTGTTCAATGTACTCCTCACTTAGTGTAGGTCCTCCTCATCTTTTTTTGGTTTTTGTTTTTTTATTGAAGTACAACATATAATGAAAGTACTCAAATCATGTCATCGTTTGGTTAATTTTCACAAGGTAAATGTATCCAAGCAACCAGCATCCAGAACAAGAAACAGACCAGTAACAGCATCTCAGAAGCCCCCTTTGTGCCCCCTTCCAGGGGCTACCACCACCAGGGGAAGCAATTATCCCACCTTTAGCACCATAAATGCTCTAATTGACCTTGAACTTCATGTCAAGGGAATTACATATATATGCTCTTTTGTATCTGCCTTGTTTAGTTCAACATTACCTCTGTGAGATTTATCTATATTGTTGTATGTAGTTGTAGGTCATTCGTTGTTATTGTTGTATAGTATTCCCTTGTGGGATATATCACAATTTATCCATTTTGCTGTAGATGGGCACTGAGCAACTTCCTAGGCCTTTAACTTTTGTCAAAGATTTATTTTAAAAAGAAAAAAAACAGTGGTCCAAATGCAGTTTCTGTACTCGTTATAAAATTATCATTGAGGACCTTGTCCATTCTACCATTCAGTAGCCTCTAAGTCACATTCCCATTTTACGTGTTTCTTTCAGAGTTTAGTGCCAGCAAAACCTTTGTCTCCCTTGAGGAATCAGTATGCTCCTTATTTTCTTTTAAGAAGCGTGCTTATTCAACCTAAGTGTCCATCGACAGATGAATGGATAAAGAAGATGTGGCACATATATACAATGGAATATTACTCAGCCATAAAAAGAAACAAAATTGAATTATGTGCAGTGAGGTGGATGGACCTAGAGACTGTCATATAGAGTGAAGTAAGTCAGAAAGAGAAAAACAAATACTGCATGCTAACACATATATATGGAATCTAAAAAAAAAATGGCTCTGGGGCTTCCCTGGTGGCGCAGTGGTTGAGAGTCTGCCTGCCGATGCAGGGGACACAGGTTCGTGCCCCGGTCCGGGAGGATCCCACATGCCGTGGAGCGGCTGGGCCCGTGAGCCATGGCCGCTGAGCCTGTGCGTCCGGAGCCTGTGCTCCACAATGGGAGAGGCCACAACAGTGAGAGGTCCGCGTACCGCAAAAAAAAAAAAAAAAAAGTGTGCTTATTAATCCCACCTTGTTCCAGCAAGAACTAATAACAGTGTAATGAAATAAAGAAAATTCACAAAATTAAAGACAGGTTAATTTAAGGTGAGGCAAAGTGAGAACTCGTAGCCTCGTCCAAGGGCTTCAGTGTTGAGGCTTATTCAAGCATGAATAAGCGATGAAGTCCTATACACTTTCTGACTTGGGGACCAGATTCAGCTCTAAGCTTCAAATCAGCTGATTCTAAAAGGAAAATCAGATCAGTCCTGTCTGCGTCCAAAATATGAGAGCATACCGGTTCCTTAGAGGAAGGGCACCGATTCCTGGTGTAGGAGATTCATTTCTCTCAAGGCTTCTTGGGCAGAGGACTGCCTCAGTATCTGTAGGGAGATATGGCAATAAATTTAAGGGGCTATTTTTTTTTTTTTTGATCACCTCTCATTACAGGATGATGGTATCACACCAGGGGGTAACTCAGTAAAAATATTTAAGCAATTCAGAGAAGGCCCTGAGAGGGTGTTAGGGAGAGGCTGTTAAATAGTACCACAGAAATCATTCACGTCCCAGCTGACCTGACTTAATCCCATGGCAGGTATTATGTATCTGGAAGAAGGTAGATGAGAAATCTTTTGAATTACCCCTGCCTCCTCTATAAATACTGCTTACCTTGATAAACTTGATAGATACAGTGTGGTAAAAAGCTCAAGATCATACTCCTTATCAAACACAAAGTGTGTAATTCTCATATGTTGCCAGTTGCCAGCTAAGTGTGGTGTCCCTCGGTGAAACAGCCAACTGAAAAAGGGGATCAGTTAACACCCTTTTAAGAGAATTGAGGATCCTAAACAGTAGATTGTGCACCTCTTCTTTGGCTGGGCCGAGATTCAACACAGAAAATAATTTTGAATCTACTCTCCCAAGTGGCTCCTCAGAGCTGCCGAGTCTTACTTCATATAAAACGGCCATAATGATTGTGGCCTGGACAATTTCAAGGCAGGTATAAACAGGTGCCCAAAGTGGCAATTTAACATCATATTCCTCTTTGATCCTAGTCTGACAGTTATATGGCGTGCTATGTTTCCCTTCTCATCCTATCTGGCAGGCATCTCAGAGACAATTTTAAGAGCTTAATTTTTAGCTTTAATTACAAAGCTTAATTTTTAAAGCTTAATCGTCGCAAGAGCTTTGCTTATCTTTACATTTAAAATATGTATGGCTGCCTCACCCCTTGACTTGGGCTTCCTCTTCTCTGTTCCTATTTTATAGCCTTATTGTAGATAAACCTTATTTTGAAAAAGGTCTCAAAGCCTTTAAAGAAAAAGACATGGTCTAAACAAATTTCAAGAGAACAAAGTATAAAGGGTGAGGAAAGTGATCAAGAATTGGCAAATGTCTAATGCTTGTCTCCATTTCTTCTGCCCTGGGAATAAAGACCTGTCTGTACAAAGGCTTCCTGACAGCCGAAGGAACAAAATGCTCTCTGGAAAGAAAGAGCCAGAGTCGCTCCATCTTCCTTCCACCCCTGCTTTAAAACGAAACAGTGCTTCCCAAAGGAGCTGGCAGCTGGCCCTTGGCAGGTGGTAGAAACAGCATTGCAGCCTGCACAAAAGGAGAAAACCCAAACTTTCAGCTTTGGGGAGCAGCGTGATTATTCTGCCCACTACCTCCCAAAAGAGAAGGGAACGCAACATCAATCAACCAAGCTGAGTTCCAAAAACCACGGGCTTCTCCTCCCCTCAGCAATTCCCAATTTTGCTCCCATTGCCTGAAGGCTGACGGATACACAGGCCCTGACCTTGTTCCCTAGGCTTCTTGTTCATTCTGAGTGTGTTCACTCACCTTTTGTGGATGTGCCTGCAGTGGCGGCCGCTGTGCCAGGAGGGCACAGGCAGAAAGCCTAGGAAAGGGAGGGGAATGGAAGGTCAAGTTCTGCAAAAGGAAGGGCTGGTGATGTGCATCATCCACTTGAAGGGCCTGGGGAGGAATTAAGGTTAAACTAGGCTTGGATTGACTTTGAGGTTTCTGGGTTTTGATGCTTATTTTGACTCTGGTAGAAGGTAAATAAATAAGAACAGTTTTATGGGACAAGAATGTATTTCACCATTCTCTCCTCTTCTCTCATCCACACTACCTGAAGATGGCAAAATAAGTGATGACATGAAGATGACAGTTATTTTACCTCAACCCGTACTGTTAAATCACCTGCTATATTGTTATTAGTATGTGGTTTTTATTGATAACCTACTATATCATCATTGCTATAGTGTATTTGTTGATTACCTCCTATATGGCAAAGTGAAAGAAGCATGGTCTTTGCAGCCAGCCAGACCTAGCTGTGCCATTCACTAGCTTGGAAACTTTGGAAAATTTAGTTGACTTCTCTGAGCCTCAATGAACATATGAAAAATGGAGACGCTAATGCATACCTCATAGGGTATCTGTAATAATGAAATGGAGCTAACCCTTGTAGGTTACCTGGTAGAACCATAGTCGCCATTCAGTAAATGAATGCTGTTATCATCAGGGTAATGGCCATGAAAGATGCATTCATTTTAGGAAGAACTGCATTTTGTTCCTGGAAAGTCTGTGGGCTGATGATACTAAATATATAATAATGTTCCTCAGTTTTCAGTGACTAATTGTCTTTTCCGGAGCCATAGCGGTGATCAGGGTCACTGGAGAAGTGACTGAATCCTTTGATTAAAAAGCACAGGATATCAAGAGTCTTTTCACCCTTGTTAGCTGCTGGGTCAGGTCCACCCCAGGAATCCTTGGAGAGAAGAGAGACACTTGCTTTCCAGGCCTATGATTATGGCAGAGTGGAAAAGTATGAGATAGGGCTAAAGTGTTCTAGTCCTAGCACTCTGTTGAGTTCTGTGACTTTTGAGCGAATCACAGAAAATAAAAGTTACCATTTATTCACCGACTTAGTGCCAGGCACATAAGCACTTTACATATACATCTCATTTAATCTTGTGGATAAGAATATCTGCCCCTCACAGAACTATAAGGTTGAAAAGAGACGGTGGATGCCAAAGCCCTTAGCAGTATTATTGTCATCATTTAAAGTGAATGGTCACTGGTCACTGGAAGGTGGTCTGTCTGCACTTTACCTTTATGGAAATATCAACTTATGCCTTGTTGCTTGAATAACTTGCACTCTGTCCTACACAAATGCCAACATAACCCTGAACCTGATTCAATTCAGTAAGTATTTAATACCAGCTATATTCAAGGCACTGAAATGGGGCTGCAGCCTTAGTCCCTTGTCATAGGGTTTATGTTCTTATGGGGGCTACTGCAGGAGCTGGTACAGAATGCTGATTATGTGGCAAGAGAGTTACAAGCAGTTCTAATGTATTTTAAAGAAGAAAATACATGCTGTGGTCTGGGGTGTGGGTGAGGGGTGAGAAGGGTCAGACATCAGAGAAGTCTTCCTGAGGAGGTGGGATTTGGGGATGGACCTTGAAAAATGAGCAGGATGTTTTTAATTAATTTTTGTACCCAATCATTAAATCAACACAAGTAAGTTATTAAAAATACATAAAAACAAAAGAGTAAAAGAAATTCACGACATGGCGACCAATTAAGGACATCATTGTTATATCTGACATATTTTCTTATAGTAGTTTTATATGTACTCAAATATATAAGTACATATAACTTAAAAGTACATGTATATGTACATGCATATATATGTACACACACATATATAGTTACGTAGTTTTGCATCTTGCTTTTTTCACTTGAAATTTTAAGTGTCTTCTCAGTTTGTGAAGACTTCTCATAAATATGATTTTAACAACTGAATAATAATGTCCCAAAGAACAAATATGCCAAAAATATATTTAACAATTACCATGTTTTAAAACACTCTGATTTACTATTTTTTGCTGTTATAAATGATCCAGTGATGTGTTTAGCAGAAGCAATAAAGCTAAATGCCAATTATCTGGTCTGGGACATTGACAGATAGCTTGTAGGTATCAAAAGATTGTCTATGAAAAGCATTTTCCCCACTTCAATCCTTTCTACCCACTAAACTTCATAAATCATTTCACTCTCATTTTCAGAATCTTCCAGTGAATTTCAGCTGCTCACAATATAAAATCCCAACTTTGTTTCCTGCCATTCCAGGCTCTCCAAACCAGATCCAACTGTAAATAAATTCTTATTTCCTGCTGTTGCCTCCCCTCCAAATATGGCCCCTATTCTTTCACTGCCTTATTCCCTATTTTGGGCTCTTCAGCCTTACTAAGACCCTTTGTCCCTTGACCCCTCCCTTTTATTCGAATCTGTCAGTTCCTTCTTGGCCTCACTTCCTTTCCACTCAGATTTAGGTCTCGCTGCTCTTACTTCATGCGAAAGCTGAAGTGTCAGGGCTCCTCACTTCCACAGGCCCTTTCAAAGGTGCTATACCTGGTTTTGCATTTGTAGTTTTGCATTCTTTTTCTTAAAGAGGAGGCTCAAGTCATATAAGCTTCAAGGCCCAGAAAACCTGGATCAGCTCCTGAACCCCATGGTTGTCACTGAACCTCCAGCTTGTCACTGAAGGCTTCCCCCATCTCCAAGAAACTTTATTTTCTTAGCTCCAATGCTTTTCGTGTTCTCAGTTCTAGAATTTAACATATTGAGTTATAATTGTTTGTGTGATCTTAATTCCTTGAGGGCAGGGATTGTATCTTATTTATAGTTATGTCTGTAATAAATGCATGTTTGCTGAATGTCTTACTAATTCTTGACATTCTGCACCAAGCTTCCTCTTTCCAGTATTACTACTGTTGCTGCTACTAATGACTACAAACATTTTAGAAAGCACAGTAGGTGTGGCACACTGTATTTCCCCCAAATAGCTGCAGTAATATTTCTGGTATCACATGTTCTTTTGGATCCTTGCCCACTCCCCATCTAGAAGTGATGTCAGTTTTCCCTCCTTGTGAACCTGCAAGGGCTCCAAACAATAAAATATGAGGGAAATGATGTCATGTGACTTCTGAGGCTAGATCATAGGAAAGGGTACATTTTGTCACTCTTTGCATATTTACCTTTGGAATCCAGCCACCAGCTGTGAGGAAGCATGAGCCACATGGAGAGGCAACATGTAGGTGTTCCAGCCAATAGCTCCAGCTAAGACCCCAGCCAGGATCAACAACCTTCAGATGATTCCAGCCCCCAGGCTTCAAGCTGCCCCTGTTGATGCCGAAGGGAATAGAAACAACTGTCCCCACCAAGTGTTGCCCAAATTGCAGCTACTGAGAAAAATAAGTGTTTTAAGCCACGAAGTTCTGGGGTCACTTGTTTCTCAGCACTAGATAATCAGGCAGTGTGCTGAAACCATTACATGTGTTACCTTGCTGAGAAAACTGAGACCCAGAAAAGGTAAATGATATGCCAAAGCTCACCTTTTCTCCACCTGGCTAATCCTGCCATCTTACAGGCCATATCTCCTCTGTTAGGTCTTTTGGCTCATGTAGATGTACATAGATCCTCCCTTCTTTTAATTCCAATAGCCAACTCTTTGTTTTTTCTTTTAAGTATTGTTTAATTCTATTTGTCTTGTATATATATACTTTTTACTTTTAAATTTTCCATTGTAGGTTATTATAGGATGTTGAATAGAGTTCCCTGTACAGTTCCCTGTAGTATGCAATAGACCCTTGTTGTTTATCCCTTCTGTGTATAATAGTTTGCATCTGCTAATCCCAAACGCCCACTCCATCCCTCCCCTGCGCCACCCACCGCCAACCACAAGTCTGTTCTCTGTGCCCGTGAGTCTGTTTCTATTTCGTAAATACGTTCATTTGTGTCATATTTTAGATTCCACATATAAGTGATATCATATGGTATTTGTCTTTCTTTTTCTGAATTACTTCACTTAGTATGAAAATCTCTCGGTCCATCTGTGTAGCTGCAAATGGCATTATTTCATTCTTTTTTATGGCTGAGTAATATTCATATATATATATATCTCAATCTGTAAGTGGACATTTAGGTTGTTTCCATGCCTTGCCTATTGTGAATAGCGCTGTTATGAACATAGGGGTGCATGTATCTTTTTGAATTATTATAGTTTTGTCCGATATATGGCCAGGAGCAGGATTGCTGGATCATTTGGCAACTCTATTTTTAGTTGTTTGAGGAACCTCCATACTGTTCTCCATAGTGGCTGCACCAATTTACATTCCCACCAACAATGTAGGAGGGTTTCCTGTTCTCAACACCCACTCCAGAATTAATTATTTGTAGACTTTTTAATGACAGCCATTCTGACTGGTGTGAGGTGGTACCTCATTGTAGTTTTGATTTGCATTTCTCTAATAATTAGCTAAGTTTAGCTTCTTTTCATGTGCCTATTGATCATCTGTATGTCTTCTTTGGACAAATGTCTATTTAGCTCATCCACCCAGTTTTTGATTGTTTTTTTTGTTGTTGTTGTTATTGATTTGTATGAACTGTTTGTATATTTTGGAAATTAAGCCCTTGTCGGTCACATCATTTGCAAATATTTTCTCCCAGTCTGTAGGTTTTCTTTTCATTTTGTTTATGGTTTCCTTTGCTGTGCAAAACCTTGTAAGTTTGATTGGGTCCCATTTGTTTATTTTTGCTTTTATTTCTAACTGTGTTCTTGACACCTGTTGCCTACAACAGCCTCATGATATAGATGTATCACATTCCTTGTTTAATGGTTGAGGAAACATGTATATAAAGAGGTTGGACATTTGCTTAAGGAAATAGTAAGTGGCCGAGGTCTGTCTTCTCCAAATACCATTCTTTAATCTATTCCTGAATTGCTTTTCTGTGGTCTTTATTTGGATCACTTATTTTGGCTTTTAATGAGATATTGCCTCATTTTAGATCTTAATCATATTTGTATGTGTATTCCCATTTTTCTGCACAGACTTGTGCACTCCTCGACAGTAGGGCTGTGTCTCACATTTCTTGGGCATCCTTCTTATACTCTGCACGGTGCTAGGCACATAAATGGGGCACTCATCGATTGAGTACATATAAAAAGCAACACTCAGCATCCATAAAAGGTATTTTTAGAGCTGCATTAAGAAAAAAATCATAGAAACACAGAAGTTAAACCTTGCAACTAAATCAGTAAGGGCTTTAGGCAAGTCTTAGTGATTTCCTTCTTTTTCCTTGCTTAAAAATACCTTTTCTCCTCTTTTAAAGAAATGTTCAGATCTATCATAAGCATAAATACTTGGTTACATCTTTTTGAAGTAGCTTTTTTTAAAAAAAAAAATTGGCTTTCTCCTCAACCTAATGTTTTTATACAGTGTTAGAATCTGTTTTTTTTTTTTTTTTTTTACAGGTGAGATATTTGAATGAAGGCCTCATATGGATCTCACTTATTGCTGCAGGCTCCACCTCCACATTGAACTTGATCAGTATGGATTTGAGTCAGTGTGGACCATTAAATAAGACCTTGTTAGACTGATATTTTTTCTTTTGTGTTATTTAATTTGGTGGGGCAGGGAGCAGGCAGCCTGGGTAAGAGATGGGTGCACACTTCAGTCAGTTGCTGAGAGTGTCTTGATTTCCTTTTCTGTGGCTTCCCCTGTGTAGTGGTCCTAGCTGAGTGGTGACAAACTGAGTGGCATCATTATGACTGTTCCATATGTCCTCTTGTCCAAATACAGGTTCTATTTTTAAAATATCCGCTTCAAAGCTATTGAGAAATTTAGAGGAAGAGAATGGCATTTTGAGGACCCTATCTAAATGAAAACGCGGGGCTTTTATTTAGTTCACAGTCAATACCCATTTACTGAGCACCTACTATGAGCCAGGGACGGGCTTAGCAAAATGGAATACAGTGTGGCTAATTTCACAGAGCTTGCAGCCTCACCTAGCATTTCAAGGCAATGTTCTCTCTGAAAGATACGGGGCTGGAAAGAGCTGTCAAAATGTAATCCCATCTGACGTGACTGTTCTCATAGCAACACTACCTTATAGTTTTGCTGAATATGGATCTTATAGCATTTCAGATTAATAACTACTTTCTCAATATAAACTGCTTAATATGGGAGATCCTTACTGTCTGCATGCCCCATAAGCTTAACACTAATTTTGAGGCATAATTTAGGCAACTGGCATTAAAAAAAGGGACGGGTGGGGAGAGATAAAAATATCACAGTATAGAAGTGGGAGAGCAGAGACTTCTCATTTTACAGAGAGGAGGTAGAGGCCCATGCAATGAATCATTGAACTCCATCAGGGTCCATGGATCATGTAAATACATCTACTTAGCCAACAAACATTTATAAATGAGGGTGATTTCCTTGGCAGACACAGTGGCACTGAATAGCAATAAATAAAATACAGCTGCTGCCTTCAAGGAGCTTAAGTTAGAAATTAGAGCAATGTAGGAAGAAGAAAATAACAATAACTCGTTATTCTACTGTCTTCTGAGTTCAGGATTATTTTAACGCTATTAACTGTGAATATACCCTTTGGGTCCATAAAGCTTTAAGCTTTAACTTCAGCTTTGACAATAATATCACTGTTCTTGTTTCCTTTTGGTTTGCTTTGCCAAGTATATTTGTATAGCCCTTTAATTCTAACTTTTTTTTTTTTTCTGAACAGTTGAATTTGTGATTTTTGACCCTAGATCTGTAGTTCTTCCTGTTCTAATGGGGAGGTTTATTCCATTCACATTCATTTTCACTAGTTATGCTTGGTCTTCTATCACCCTGCTTTAACTTTCTGCTCTTAATAATTTGTCACTTGACAAAGAGACTTTGTTGTTTTGTATTTTAAGTGACTTAGATTATATAAAGTCTAGTTTTCTTTCTATTAGTGGTTACCTTTCCATTATTTCAGAATATATTTGAACCAGTTTTTTAGCTCTGATTAACAATGTCAAGGATAAAATGACATAAAAATACAGGATCATAGTTAATACAAACCAGAGAGGATGAAAATTAATTGCTAGTTTTTCTAACAGAATATTGAAATCTGGTTTAAACCATTGGTGTTCACCCCATGGTGAGTTTGCTCCCCTGGGGTTATCGGGCTATGTCTGGAGACATTTTTGGTTGCCACAACTGAGGGGAGGGTTGTGCTTCTGGCATCTTATACATAGAGAACCGAGATGCTGCTGAACATCCTGCAATGCTCACAACAGCCCGCACAACAAAGAATTATCTGGCCAGGAATGTTGATAGGGCCAAAGTTGAGGAACCCTGGTCTACACTTTGGCTTGGTTGCACTTGCTAAGTAAATTTTTATTACCATAAACATTTTTTTTTTCCTAATTCCAAACTTGAAAACAAAAAGGAATTGCATGTGTATATGTTCTCTCATTCTTAGTGTATCTTTCTTAATTTGTTCTGTCTAAAAATCAACTCGCCCCTTGCATGAAACATCTCTTTTTGGTTATTTACTCTCCACCCCCCTTCTCAAGTGTGCTGTATTGGAGTTCACGCATTACTTAGGGTGGCACATATAAGGACACTGTTCCCTTCACAGATCAAGCCTAACTCAAAGGAAAGCACAGATAGCTTCAGGAGATTCCTGATCTCTCTCCTGAGCTCCTGCACTTCCCTTCTTCCCCAATTCCTCATCCCAGCTGGACTCTGAGCCTCACCTGGGGGCAGGGAGCAGCTCCTCCCTAACACCTGAGGCATGTGTGTTTGCACACAGCCAGGGTTGATGCTTATGGGGGCTGAGAACTTCCCTCAGGCAGAGTGTTCAGACTGTAGAATAATACACCAACTTAATTGATTTTCCCCAAGGAAGGAGTAAATATAATATGGAAGTTTAGAGCCAGATTGTTATTAAATTATTATTTTCATTATACATCTTCTTTCAATAATTGTTATCAGTGATAATTATTTAATTAACTGTTTTAGTACAGTAATCGTCCACCATAGCTACACATTAGAATCACCTAGGGAACTACTTAAAAGTGCTTTGGGGGGGCCCACTCTAGACCAATTAAATCAGTATATCTGGCATAGCAGCAAAACAGTGGTACTCTTATAAGCTTCCCAGAGATTCCAACGTGCAGCCAAGTTTAAGAACGCATTAGTTTAGTGCTTGTATCACTCATTGCCCATTCTTTTGCAGCAAAGATCCCTCATTCTTCACTTCTCAATTTTATTGTTTCTTCTCTTGGTAATTCTCCCCGGTTTCTGTACATGGAGATAATATCATTGGTTGCCTTTACACATGGATGAGAGTTTGGCTGGTTATTGTGTTCGGGTTACGATTTATATATTACTATCTGTGGTTAGAACTGTGTAGACATTGACCCTTTTCCTTGTATATTTACATAATTTTTTTTCCTTGCCTGGGTTCTTCATGATATTTTCTTTGACCTTGCAATTTAACAATTTATGAGGCTATGTCTGAGTTGGTTTGTTTTAACTTATTCTGTCTAAGCATCAGTGAGGCCCTTTGGTGATGAGGCACAAGGTTTTCTTCATCTTAGGATCATTTTCTTCTATTGTTTCTTCTAATTTTTGCTCCTCTCCTGTGTGCTTGGTCATATTCTTCTGAAATATCTGTTCCACATATATTGTAGTGATTCCCAAACTTGTTTACATATTAAATTCGCCTGGGGATCTTTTAAATTGCCCAATGCTTAGGTAACAGTCTAATTAAATGGAATTCTCTGGGGGTGGAATACAGGCAGCAGGAGTGTTTAAAGCTCCCCAGGTGATTTCAGGGTGCAGACAACTTTGAGAACCACAGATGTGTTGGGTTTCCTGGATTTGTTTTCCATGCCTCTTTTTTTCTTCGTTGTTTTCAGGTGTGCTGCCCTCTGCACCTAATATAAGGTTCAGAGAAGTTCAAAAACACCCGTTCAGCCTGAATTTCTCTGCAGTTGCTCTCCAGGTCAGGTAAGTTTACAGCTATCTTTCTGTATTTGTTTGGCACAGTTCATATCCTAACTCATCTTATTGCTTAGCTTTGTTTCTTGTTTCTGTTAATACCTTCTTCAATGGCATGTCTTTCCAGTTGTTACCATGGTGCCACTGTTTACATTTGGGATTCCCTTTTGCTTAAGAAATATTGGTTCTCAAACTTGGTGGCACATTGGAATCATATGAATTCACTCCCAGAGTGATCGGAGGGCATCAGAAATGTGTAACACTCCCCAGGTGATGCTAATATGTAACCAGTATTGAGAAGCACTGCTCTAACTCCTTTTGCTAGCCTGTTTTTTTGTGTGTGTGATGATGGCAGTAGTTCTCAAGCTTTAGTGCGCATCAGGATCACTTAGAGGTCTTCTTAAGACAAAATCTGGGTCCCTCCCTCTAGAGTTTCAGATGTAGTAAATCTGATGTAAGTCTCAATAATTTGCATGTCTAACAGATTTCTGGGTGATACAGATGCTGTCTGTAGACCCTACTTTAAGAACCTTTGGCTTAGGCCAGATTCACTGAGCGCCTTCCTCCTCCACCTATAATATATATTGGATTTATCTAGCAGTGGCACTTTTAAAATCTAATGCGTATAGTTTATATGCATGCATGTAATTAGAGGTCTTGATTCTAAGACATTACAATCACAAATCCATCTTTTGAAGTGCTATTTGGCAAATAGTATGTATGGCAAAAGGTGCAAAAAAGGGTAAAAAGGATGAAATGAAATATCCTTACCCAGATAACCGCCCCCCTCCGCCCCCGCTTTACTTGCTGAAATTTCCAGTTGCTGTGGATGTGGAAAAAGATGGAGCTAAAATGGTTGGAAATTGGGAAAGTTATGACTCTGTGGGTAAAAGCATGAACTATAATGTGTATTTGTGCATATTTAGTCCTTGGAACTGAAATGCCTTTTCTGCTCCCTTGATGCCTCTGTGTATCTTGACGTTGCCAACATCTTAAACCTTCTGCAAACCAGAAGGTTCTTTGTCTTTCAGGAGGCCAGGGTTGCCTTCGCATGCTAATAACACCATTTACTGACTGGATTGCACTTTTTAATTTAGCAATGGCATTTTTCACTTCAAAGCAGTTTTTCCTTCCCTCTTTGTGACTACCTGTTTTAGTTTTATAAATGCAACAGCCTCTTGGAATATGTTGAGAATGTAGTTAGAAAGTTTCTAAATTGTTTTTTCTTGCAGTAATTTTCATAGGAAGACGTTAGCACTGATTTCTCAGTGTGGCTCCTCATTTTGTGAGCTGCAGAAAGTTTGTCTGTTTCCAGTGATTTTTTTTTTTTTTTTTTTCTTCCTTGTGCTTGTCCTTTCCGAAGGAGTTTTACGCTTTTCTACTACTGCGGGCTGAGGTGGGTGTTGTCAGATTCTGTGTGTTTTCTACTTCAAATCTCCTAGAAGTTTATTTTTCCTTTGCCAGTGTGTACTTGTAGCAGCCTGGGGGTATTATAGGGCGGATGCCAAATCCAGAGGCTGTGTATTGGGAGGCTATACCTCTCAGCTGAAAAATTAATGATTATTGCAGGCAGGGGTGATTTGGGTACCACTACATCTCTTTGCCTAGTGAGGCCCACAGTATCAAAGGTAGGTCAGGGATCACAGCTGTGGCCTGTGTTATTGGGTTGGTCATTGGTGTTTTTATGCCTGCAGAGGCTATGGTGGGAGTCAAAGGTTGCTGACTGTCCCCACCTGCCCTAATCTTCAGTCCTCATTCCTTCCAGTTAGTGGGTATCTTCATCTTTTTCCCTAGGTGAGCTGTTCCTTCACAGGTTGGGAGGTGTAGGATTAGATAAAAGATTTCCGACCCATGGGACTTCCCTGGTGGTGCAGTGGTTAAGAATCCGCCTGCCAACGCAGGGGACAAGGGTTTGATCCCTGGTCCGGGAAGATCCCACGTACCGCGGAGCAACTTAAGCCCGTGAGCCACAACTACTGAGCCCATCAACTACTGAAGCCCGTGCGCCTAGAACCCATGCTCCGTAACAAGAGAAGCCACTGCAAGAAGAAGCCAACGCACCACAATGAAGGGTAGCCCCCGCTCACTGCAACTAGAGAAAGCCTACGTGCAGTAACAAAAACCCAACACAGCCAAAAATAAATAAAATTTAAATCTTAAAAAAAATAAATTTCCAACCCTTTTATGCAAAGGGCCAGATAGTAAATATTTTAGCCTTTGCAGGAGGTACTATCTCTGTCAAAATTGGTCACGTCTGCTGTTTTGAGAAAGCAGCCGTAAACAATATATAAACAATTGAGCATGGTTATACTCCAATGAAATTTACTTAAAAAAATAGCCCATAATTTGCTGACCCCTGAGATAGATGGTCTGTTTTCCATGCTGCCCACCTAAACTCTATTAAAAAGTCTTAAGTTTCCAATGTCCTCTTGTCCCAACTTATAATTTGATACAGAATTTTTTCATTTTATATTCTATTTGTTATTTCAAACATGATGATGGAGGTGAGTCACACATGTTGTCAATTTGCCATCTTTCCAGGAACCTCTAATGCCTGATTTTTTTTTATGTTCAATATCACATTCCATGATAAAGACCTTTAATGTTCTTTAACTCCACATCGACATTTAGTCTCAGGAAATGAATATCAATATCTGAAATCGAGTTTTTAACTTTGTTTAAGAATTCTCTCATATGCTTATTTAATAGCCAAAAAACACTCTTTTCTAGGGATAGTAAGGTTTGCATGAAGCCTGAGTTTCTTGGCTTGACTCCATGTACTATCATTGCATAAAGATTTTTGTGGCTAGAGAAAAGTAAGTTTCTTCCCAGATTCCATAAGTTAGAAAATACCAACACTTGAATCCCACTCAAGGAATAGGGAAGATTCAAAAATCTCCTTCTCAAGGTCATATTTTCGATAAAATCTGAACAGGTGAAAATAAGAGATGCTCCCTGGGTGGAATTTTAAGCAGTAAACATAAAATAGTTTCTCTGTTCTAGACACCATGGATCTTTCAGAGGTATAAATCCTAGTTCCTGGCTTCTAGGAATGAATCATGAAATTGATTGGCTCCTTCCTTTTTCAACACACATTGATTGAGTGCTTATTACATGTCAGATTATGTTCTAGGCTCCCCAGACACAAAAATTAAGACATGGTCCCTGTGAATATGTTTATAGTCTGTCATGGAAGATAGATATGCAAACCAGTAATTGGAACAGAGGGTGATGAGGGCTGTAATGGAGAAGGTCACAAAGTATGATGAGTGAACTCAGCTCTCCTGGGAGCAGGAAGAATTCAGAGCAGGCTCTCCAGGAGTTTATGAATTTGAGTTGATTGAGTTAAATGACCAGGATTTTCCACCCATTGCAGAGGAGTTGGCAGAACGTGCAGAGTCATGGAACAGTGAAATCACAGGGGGACACAGGGAACTCTTTATATGGCTGGATCCTCATAGTTTTCACTCTTAATGTCTGCATTTTAATTACTCTCTATGGTATGGAGTAATTGGAAATTTTGCTAAGATACAGTTTTGAATTACTGTAGAGAGAGGGTTTTACTTAATCCCTGTGTCTTCAGCACCTAGGACAGTACCCAGCTCTTAGTAAATTGTGAATGTTTGTTGAATCAGTGATCCTTTAGCTAGTGAATGAATACAGCCAAGCTCTCAGATGGGGGTGTGGTATTTATTTATTTATGGCTGCATCGGGTCTTCGTTGCTGCGCGCAGGCTTTCTCTATTTGCGGCGAGTGGGGGCTACTCTTCGTTGAGGTGCGTGGGCTTCTCATTGCGGTGGCTTCTCTTGTTGCGGAGCACAGGCCCTAGAGCACGTGGGCTTCAGTAGTTGTGGCGTGTGGGCTCAGTAGTTGTGGTGTACAGGCTCGGTAGTTGTGGCTCATGGGCTCTAGAGTGCAGGCTCAGTAGTTGTGGTACACGGGCTTAGTTGCTCTGTGGCATGTGGGATCTTCCTGGACCGGGGATCAAACCCGTGTCCCCTGCATTGGCAGGCGGATTCTTAACCACTATGCCACTAGGGAAGTCCCAGGGGGTGTGGTTTTGATGTTCTGTGCTCGGCTTAGAACCTTTTGTGAAGTAATGATTTGAAAATACTATTCCTTTGTGTGGAAATAAGATGGTCCTGGAAAGATAGCACTCTGCTAGTCTTAGTGATGGAAGTAAAGATGGCTAAGAGAGATTCCTCATACAGTCATCTCTATCTCATTAAATGTTAAAAAAAATAGTTTTGAGTAACCCCTGTCTCCTTTGTTTCTCTCACAGCCCCTTTCCATACACATACATGTCCAGTCCATCACCAAATCCTTTGCCTCTCTTTTGGAAATAAACGCTGAGTCTAGCACTTTTCTCTACCTTCATTACAACCCAAGTCACCATCATTATAGATGACCATTACTCACTGTAGTCACTTCCTTCCTTGTCCCCCTGCTTCTTTCTGTTAATAAGCCCTAATGGTCTTTGCTCCACCAGCAGCCAGAGCAGTCTTCTAAAACATAAATCAGATTATCATCCTTCAGCTCAAAAGCCTCCACTGGCTTCCCACTGAAATATCAAAAGTCTTTACCAGGGCCTACAAGCCCCTGTGTGGCCAGGCCCCACCTCTCTCTGACTCCATCTTCCACCTCTCTTCCCCTTGCTCACTGGACTCTAGACATTCTAGGTGTCTACTCTTTCTGCCCTTCTCAAGCTCGGTACACCCCCTCTGTAGGGCCTTTGAACTTGTTCTTGCCTCCATCAGGATTCCTCCCTTACTTCTATCACTTCTCAGTTCTAGTGCCACCTTGTCTAAGAAGCCATCCCTAATTCCCATATAAAATAGTATTAAGTAGCACCCCTGTCATCCTCAGAGACGTTATATGTTCTTCTGCGTACTTTTTTTATGAACTGTTATTTCTCACTGTGTTTCATGGGATCATTGTTTGTTTCACAATAATGATTGTTAACCAGAAAAATAGAAAACTTAATTTTTTTACAGAGTGAAATTTTGAATTTGGGGATGGCTAGGATCTACAATGGGAATTACTCTGTGCTCTATGTGGAAGCAAGAAGGAAGTGACCGGCAGAGCTGTTGCAGGAGGGGGCCATGCAGTTCTTCCTCAGGGAAAATAGGCAGGGGTTAGTTGAGCCTCAGAAACTGCAGTTTTTTAGGGATGCAATTGATGTAAATTTTTTTCCTATAAGTCTGTGATAAATAAGAATGGCTAACATTTGTATATCAACAGTGTAACCTATGAAGTAAGTGTTCTCTCATCTCCATTTTATAGATAAGGAAACTGGAGTACAGAAAGGATAGGCAACTTGCCTGAAGTCTCACTTTGAGCCATTAGCAAAGCTGGGATTTAACTGAGTCTAGCCAGCTCCCGAGTCTGCCTGCTTGACCATCTCACTGCTCTGCCTGGGAGGGATGAGGAACAAAGGATGTTTCCCTGATGCCTGCCCTATCATATTCCCAGACCAGATTCAGTCTTAGCTGTACTAAGTGCTGCTTGTGGCACCATAGTAAGAGCTTTGTATTACTTTCTTTGCAGAAAATGTACTCACCACTCTTGCAGGAGTTCTGGGAGCAGACTGTGTGAAATATAATAAAATGCATTCATTCGCCATACAAATCAGCCTTAAATGGGGCAGAAGGATTGAAGACCTCTCCCTGAGTGAATGATTTTGTAGATTATTGATTTGGGCAGCAGTTTATTTAAACATTAAAACCTTGAATGAAGTAACTTAGCCTGAAGAAAAATGTGTCAAGTGCAGTCCTTGTTATAGCTAGTTTTTCAGCCTCTGAGGACTTTGTAAACTGTCCAGATGTATTTATTTTTAAAAAAATATTTTCTCAAGGAAAAAAGAATGAATTGGGAAAGGGAGGATGGGGTTTGTCTCCAGAAATTATAATCTCTTTGAAAAGGAAACTTTTGAAAGGGTGGTTTGGTTTCGTTTGCAGAAGCATTCTGTTTTTTGAGCCAGTCCTAAAACATGAGATGTTGTTATTCAGATTCTGAAAAATGTAAAATGTCTCCCTTTCCCTTCTCTGTTGTCTGCATCCTCTTCATCCGTCTTTATTTCATTTGGTACATGGACTTGGTATTCTCCCCAAAGGACTTAGAAGAGATGAGGCCACTAATTAACTGAAGTAATTGGTGTGTAGAGGGTGGAAATTGATAGTTCCTGCCTATGGTGTCACCAGATAACAGTTAAACAAACGTTAATGCTAGGTAGTTGTGTACGGTTTACAGAGCACTATTATACACACTTCAGTGGATGACAGTACTGCCGAATGTCCCTCTTTTTGTCTCACTTCTTTTAATTGTGGCTAGTGTCCAGACTTCGTGAGAACAGGGGCGCATATGACATAGACGTTAAGAAGGTGGGCTCTGGATTCCACTGTTTGCCATGGTTGTGCAGATCGGGCAAATTACCTTCACAATCCTCAGTTTCCCCATCTATAAAATGGGAATAATGGATTCCAGAAGGAATAAAAGAGCTAATATTTATAAATTTGTCAGTACAATGCCTCACATTTTTTTTAACCTGCATGGTTATAAAAGGTCTTTAAGCCTTCAATAAATTATTGTGCTAATCTTTATATATTAACTAATTTTCCCTAAAAAGGCATCATTTGAAGAGAATCCCTTTCAGAATTATCAGTGCTTCATTTGTCAAGAAATGGGATGAGTGAGAAAATTAGAAAGGAGGAAAATACAGAGTTGATTAAAAACATAAGGTCACTTATCTCATGGTGATTACTGTGATGCTGTAGCATATTTACATTAGAGGCTTGTATGTATTTTACCATCTTAATCCAGACTAGATCCTTGTTAAGAATGAAAACATAAACAAAGCAAAAGCAACTACAGATAAATTGAAGAGAATGAATCGCCAAGTGTGTATGTAATGAGTTCTGCTCTGTTGGGCACAAGGGTTCCCAGCTATATTTTAAGACTGAGATTTCAGTGGGTGGGACTAGAAGATTGGAATAATTTGAGTAAAATATAAAACCATTCCACTTACTCATTTCTTTTTTTTTCTGTTTAATTTATTCTTGGAGTTGACATATAATATTAGTTTCAGATGTGTAGTACAGTGCTTCAACATTTATATACATTATGAAATGATCACATGGTAAGTCTAGAAAACCATCTGTGACCATACAAAGTTATTATGATACTGTTGATCATATTCCCTATGCTCTACTTTACATCCCGGTGACTTATTTATTTTATAGCTGGAAGTTTGTGCCTCTTAATTCCCTTTACCTATTTTTCCCAACCCCTACCTTCCTTCCCTCTGGCAACTACCAGTTACTTCTCTGCCACATACTCATTTCTTACCCATAATAGCTGGCCCCAGTACCTACCAGCCAAGTCTTTGGCCCCTGGATCTCCAACATAGAAGTTCTGATTTATGTTTTTCCCATCAGAACTTTTTCTTGAGTGTGTTCCCAAAGTGTGAATATATGTCCACTAAACCTCATTCACCTCAAAAGAGGCCCTTAAAAAATTATCAAAAAATAACAAATCAGATGCTGTCATATTTGCAAACAATAACATTTTGGAATCAAAATGAAATGTGGTGAAATATGAATAAAGTCTGTTTTTTAGTTAATAGTGATTTCTCAATGATAATTTCCTAGTTTTGACAAATGAATCATGGTGACACAATATGCTGACATTGGAGGAAACTGGGGAAACAAAACTCTGTACTATCTTTGCAACTTTTCTGTATCTAAAATTAATTAAAATGAAAGGCTTATTTAAAAATGAAATTTGAGATAAATTTATACTATTTCTTATTTTATATAGAAAGAAGCTGAATTTCAGAACTCAGGGACCTGAGTGACCAAAAGCTGGTTTCCTGACCATTCAGTATGGTGATACAATATATATATATATTTTAATAAATTTATTTATTTATTTTTGGCTGAGTTGGGTCTTCATTGCTGTGTGTGGGCTTTCTCTAGTTGTGGCGAGCGGGGGCTACTCTTCGTTGTGGTGCGCGGGCTTCTCATTGCAGTGGCTTCTCTTGTTGCAGAGCACGGGCTCTAGGCGTCCAGGCTTCAATAGTTGGGGCTCGTGGGCTCCAGAGCGCAGGCTCAGTAGTTGTGGCGCATGGGCTTAGTTGCTCCACGGCATGTAGGATCTTCCCGGACCAGGGCTTGAACCCGTGTCCCCTGCACTGGTAGGCGGATTCCTAACCACTGTACCACCAGGGAAGTCCCGGTGGTACAGTATTTGCAAATGTATTTAGAAATTTTATTTCACTTAACCAATGAGCTCTTGGATAAAAGAAAATATGAGATTTTCTATTTTTTGCCCTACCATATCCTCATACACATTGTTAAAATCTGTCACATGGGGCTTCCCTGGTGGTGCAGTGGTTAAGAATCTGCCTGCCAATGCAGGGGACACGGGTTCAAGCCCTGGTCTGGGAAGATCCCACATGCTGTGTAGCAGCTAAGCCCATGTGCCACAACTACTGAGCCTGCGCTCTAGAGCCCGTGAGCCACAACTACTGAGCCCATGTGCCACAACTACTGAAGCCTGGGCGCCTAGAGCCCGTGCTCCGCAACAAGAGAAGCCACTGCAATGAGAAGCCCACACACGGCAACGAAGAATAACCCCCGCTCACCACAACTAGAGAAAGCCCGTGCACGGCAACAAAGACCCAACACAGCCAAAAATAAATAAATAAAATAAATTTATAATTTAAAAATCCATCACATGGGGTCTGAAGGGGTGGCTACACTGAGCGGTCTGAGTATGTGGCTACGAAGTGGAGTCTCTTACCCAAAATCATCTGGCCTAAATTCAGCCCAGTTCTATAATGCCATTGTATTACGATGCACGTCCTGGAACTGGCAGTCATGTGGAATTACAAGTCATGCCCTGAAGATAAGTACAGGTGGGGGTCTCTGGAGCACAGACTTTCAAAAGGAATTCCAGCACTTTGGCCCCAAATAATGTTTGAGCCCAAATGAGTATACCTTGGCTGCTTGCTTACTGACTTTGGAACCCAGACTGGCAAAGAAGCCCATCTCTGATTGGTTGAGTTGGGAATTTGATATCTTCTGTTGGCTATTCTGATTTCCTACACCTGGTCATGCTCCCTGCTTTGAGTTCCTGCTCTGCTCCCAGGCCTCAGCACCCCACCTGCTCTCTCCTAGCTTTCCAACCTCCTGACTTTCCCACTAGTCATTGGCTTTGCCTTTTCCACCTGGCCTTGACAGCTTGCACTGGCCCTGTCCTGCAATGCTTATTGGCTCTTGACTAGTAAATCACTATGGACAGCATGTGGTAGCGTTAGGAGACAAGACTGCCTTGTCAATGAGAATATAAACTCCTTTAAAAGGACTAACACCCCATTGTTTTCTTGAACCAACATCTATCCTGGTGCTGGGAAGCATCACCGCATGTGGCCAGCAGGTTGATTCCGCATCGATGATCCCCTCTATCTTTTTCCATGACCACTAGCTAGACATGACCTCATCTTAGTTCTGGCTCTGACTGAGAAAAATCCCAGTACCAAGCAAAATGGCAGACTTGGAGTTGGACGACAGTGGTGTGAAGTTAAACTTTGCCAGGGAATTTTCCTCTTGAGTCTCAGTTCTCTCATCTATAAGAGGAGGCCATTTATTAATGGCTTCATTAATAAGATTGATTAAGATTTCTGAGTAAATACACCCAACAGTAGTCTGAGTTATTTCCTCATATATGATGGAATTAAATTGTCATACAATAATACCAGAAGTGAAAGGAACTCAGAGTCCTACAGGTGCCTGGACCCCAATTTCACATATGAACAACTCCTGATGTCCCAGGAGATACATCAGTAGATTGTGGAATTAATGAATGGAACTATATTCGGCAATTTAATCGAAGAATCTTATAGGATAGGCTCCTCTTCTAACTTGTGTTATTTCAGCCTAAAATTTCTTGGCATTGACATTCTTGCAGTAACATCTTCTCTGAGCTAGAATGTATAACTTTATAAAGAGCAAGACAGCAGTTTTGTTTGAAACCTAAATATGTATATACTGAAAAAAAAATACACTAAGATGTTAAACAGTGGCCATATTCTGGAATTATGGGTATTATAATTCCTTTTTTAAAATTTTCATTTTTCTCCAATGAACATATGGCTTCTATAGTCAGAAAAACAAATAGGTTTTGTTCAGTGTTGTTCAATTTTTGTTCACATATAAGAAATGAAGAGGAAATGAAGAGGATGAGAGAAGAAAGAGTTGGAAGGGCTTAAGTAACATGTTTTTGTTCATTCTTTCAACAAATGTTCATTGACCGTCGAATATATACATACTTGAATTAAGTCTTTGCCAGAGGTAAAAGTAAATCAGAAAGTTGACCTCAATTAACTTAGAATTTAACTGGGGATATACAAATGTATACTATTAGAGTCCATGCACTAAAGGCCGTATGAAACCCTACATAAGGAGCTGTGGCTTACATAAGATAAAGGTCACCTTGGGATTGTTAGGAAAGGCTTCATTAAGAAGGTGGCATTTGATTTGGCGAGTCAAATCAAATGGGTGAGTAGGATGTTGATAAGTGAAGGTGGCGAGAGGAGATTGTTGTTCTTCATCTATTTCCTTTTTACTCCCTGTAGCCAGCTATGAGAGAATATAGAGATGGAAACTCTCTAAACTCCCAGTGGTATGAAGATGGGCCTGTGAAGAGGAGTAGAAATGATATGGTTGAGGATGGGAATTCCACTCTCCTCATCTTTGTATTCCCAGTGCACCAGTCTGCACCACTCTGTACTTAGTGAATGCTCAGTAAATGAGTGCATCAATGACTGACGAAGTCATAAGCCAAAGTGGTCAGTAGTAGTGTTGGAGGAGGTCATCAAGTGGGCACAACTGCCAGTTGACGGTGAGCTGGACCTGGGCAGTCGGAGGCTCCTTATCCCCTCCATGTCCTTGGAATGTACGTTGTGGAACATTCCCACTGTTCCAAGTGGGAACTGTTCCAAGGATGCAGCCTTGAGAGAGTAAGGTGCTGTTGTGACCATCTGGACTATAAAGGTGACTGAACCCAGTTAAGGCCTCTGGGTTAAGATTCTGGTGGGCAGGTGTGGAGATCCTGTGGCTGCCCAAGACAAGCTTCATAAGTTCCCTTGCTTATTGAAACTGCCACCTACTAACCTGGAGTGATTTGCCTCTTCCTTCAGTCTCTCCTTGCCCTCTATCTATGGGGGCAAATTTGCAAACCATGTAGTTGCATTGAATTTTTCTAAATGTATAGACTTACTCAGATTCAGTTTCTAAGAGGGAAAGTAAAATATGTCATGTGGGTTTGTAAAATGGTTATGCATTTGCCACTTTATTTGCTCCTCTGTGTGTGTACCTGCTCTCCCAAGGTGCTCCCATTAGTCTCTGAATGTTCTCCATCTTAACTCTGGGAATCAATTTTTTAACTCTAATCTACTACCTCCACTCAGCTGTACTTGCTGAAGACCACAGCTGTGCCTTGTCCATGGTTGTTTCCCCAGGGCCTAGCAAATAGATTGCTCCCAAGTGGGCTCCACATAAATATTTGTGAAATGAATGGATACTTGATGTCTCATGATAAAGTGACGCCACAGACAACTGTGAATAGATATGTCAACTTGACTGTAATTGACTATGGACCTGGGGGAAGTTTAGGCATCTGTTAACTGCCAGCAAGTTCATCTGGGGGCCTAAGTTGGGTCATTGTTTACAGAGAATGGAATTATATTTGAACAGAATATATAACATTATTTTGGATACCAAATAACGAGCCAGTAAATACAATTAAATGCTATGGGATGGGACAGTAGGATCACTCAGAACTTCCCTCATGGGGCTCCAGTTGTTTGAGAGAGCCTCAGTTTGGTCTGGACAAACATTTTGGTCAACCCTCAGGAAGTGACAAAGTAGAGAATTTCAGTGCACTTCCTACATGAGAAAAAAACATGAAAACCAAGTTCTTGTCTAAAACCAAGTTCCTTAACATTGCCCTGCCTTTGCTTAAAACAGGCTCCATTAGCCTTCCTGATTAAACCCTCTAAAACTGCACCCATACATACCCATGACTCCAGATTAATAAAGCCAGTGATCAGTTCTTAACCCTCACCTTGCTTGGCCTATGCATACATTTGACATGGCTGATTATCTCCTCTGACATTTTTTTTCACTTGGTTTCCAGTTTCACTGACTGCTCCACTTTAGCCCTCTTTGCTGGTTCCTCCTCATTTCTTGCCTCATGTTGGGGTATATCAAGACTCAGGTGTTGGTCCTCTTCCCTTTATCTTCACTCCTTTCCTCATTCTGTCTTACGGCTTTAAATACCAAATAAGTGCCAGTAATTCTCAAATGTGTCTCTAATACAGACATTCTTATCCAGCTGACTTCTGGAAGTTTCCAGTTGGAGGTCCAGATACCTCACTCTTAATATGTCCATCATTCACTCCTTTCTTTCTCTCACACCCTAAATCCAATTCAGGGTATATCTTGTTAGACTTATTGTAAGAAGTGTATCTAGAATTCTACCACTTGTCACTACTTCCACTGCTGCCTTTCTGCTGTGAGCATCCATTCCCCTCTCGCTTGAATTACTGCCAAGGTCTCCTAGCTGGTCCTTTTCCTTTTGTACTTGACCCCTGCAGATCCTTCTCCATATAGCAGCTGTAGTGATCCTTTCAAAACATAAATCAGATCACGTCACTTCTCTGCTCAAAACCCTACAGTGGAGCCCTATCTCACTCAGAGTAAAAGCCAAAGTCCTTACAATGGCCTGTAAGTTGTTATGTGATACACACCCTTCCCACCGCCCATTTCTTCATCCCTTCTTACCCTCCTCCTCATTCTGTCTGCTCCAGGAGTACTGCCTCCTTGATTTTTCTTGAGCATGCCACAAATTCTCCCACCTTAGGCCCTTTGCACTGCCTCTTCCCTCCACTTGATGGTGTCATCATGGCTGTCTCCCTCACCCTCAGATCTTTGCTCAAATGCCACCTTCTCTGTAAAACGTGTCCTATCCTACTCCTGGCACTTCCAACCCCTCTTAGTCTGCTTGGCACTAATCAATTTCTAGCATATATACTTAATGATTATGTCCATTGTTAATTGTCTGTCTCTGCTCTACTTTGGGCTTGTGAAGACAAGGATCTTTGTATGTCTTTTTTTTTCATCAACAAACCCCAAACATTGAGAACAATGCCTAGCACATGGGTAGTCAATTAATACTTGTTGAATGAATTAATAGTGCCTTGCTTACTCTTCAGACTTCCCCTGTAGCCAGTCATTCATCAAATCCAGTTATTTACACAAGTCCCTTCTCTAGCCATACCCATCACACCCATTGCCTAGATTCTTAATTATCTCTCACCTAAGCTGTTGTCCTTTACTGTCTTCTGGACCAAATGAATACTTTCCCTAAATTTATTTGCAAAGTTCTCTCTGACCATGCTGAACTCCTAACTTCGATGTTACCCCATTGCCCGTTTGATGAAATTCTGACCTTTTTTTTTTTGGACACATGGCATGTGGGATCTTACTTCCCCGACCAGAGATTGAACCCGTGCCCCCTGCAGTGGAAGCTCAGAGTCTTAACCACTGGACCCGCAGGGAAGTCCAATTCTGACTCCTTAGCCTGGCCTCAAGGGCTTCTAACTCACCAGTCCAGTGTCACCGCCCACCAGTCCTTTCTACAGCTCCTCTCCCTGCCAGATGACCTCACATTCCGTCTCCTAATGGCAAGTTACATTATCTTCCTCTGTGCTTTTGCACATGCTGTATTCTCCCACCCAGGAAGTCTTCTCTCCATGCTCCCATCTGTTCTCCAGTGGCCTGCTTAATGCTTTGTGGTCTGGATCTCTGTTGCTTAACGAAGTTGGTATTAATGATATGCTGGCCGTGATGTGCTCATATGGCTCCTTTACACAGAGAACAAGGAACTCTGGCCAGTAGGTCTGTTTTAGAAGATACTACAAGGAGTGAAGAATAAATGCCCAGCTTAAGGTGGGAGGAAGTGAAAATACCTGAAATGTCATAAAGATTTAATTTGATTTCCACCTTAAAGCATTTCCTGACCCTTTTGGCCTGAAAGGCCTCCCCCGCTGTGCTTTCTCAGAGCACTTTATTATCTATAGCACACAAATGGCAGTTCTTTGCATACTGCCTTGTGATGGCTTCTTGACTATTCTCTAGAACAGTTTGATCATGCACTGCCACTTTCCTTCTCACTTGTGTATTTTTGCTCTTTTGCCCTCTGTGAGGACAGGAACTATGTCCTACACTTCTGGGTATCCTTCAGGGTGCGTGTCCGAGCTCCTTGCACAAAGCAGATGTTTGTTAACACTGGCGCTGCCAAGCAGGACATCATTACTGTGTGGTCCCCACACTGGATGGTAACGAGGGCATGAACTGCCTCTGCTTTTCACTCTGCCATCTGGACTTTTGCAGACCCTGAGTCCGAACCCCAAGGGTCCCATTTTACAACCTTCCTTTGAATTAGGATCGTGTAGCCCAGCCCCAATCCCACTCCAGTCTGGTCTTTGTGCTGGTCTTTGGCAATACTCCAAGGGACTAATTTTTCAGGAGCAAGACATGATGATCACCCCTTGTTGTGTGCTAGCCAAGGGCTCAGTCCTAAGCTCTTTTCTCTGTCCTCCACCAAAGCCCAGACCAGAACTTTTGAGGGGAAGAGGAGGAGAAGGGAGTGAGGAAGGGCAGAAAGGGGCAGTGGCAGGCATGGGTCCCATGGACGCAAGTTCCAATCTCAGTTCTACTGCTTCATATATGTTTGATTCAGGGCAAGACGCTTAACCTCTTTGAGCCTCAATTTCCTCACTTAAAAGCTGTGGGTAAGAAATTCTTGCTCATCCTCCATTTATGAGGAGCATCTAATGTAGTGCGTGACCCAGAGTAGACACTTAGATGGCAGCTCATAGGCGTTGCTTGTATTTTCAAAGCATGGCCCCAGTCATGACAACATTTATCCTCATAATAACCCTGTGAATCCAGTAGGGTGCACGTACTGGGCCCCTTTTACAGATGTATAAAAGGAATTTTGAAGAAGTTAACTGGTTTTCTTATTATCACCCAGAAATGTTGTGGCAAAACGAGGTTGAAAATCCAATTCTTCTCTTTTCTAAACCTAAAACACTGATATATTTATGCTTGATATGAATAAAGAAATGTCTTTAAAGTACTTAGCAACTGAGTGGTAAAATACTTTACAGCAGTTTCAGGTACAGCATGGTGTGTTCTTTAATTGGATCCTTGTATGTAATCAGTTCACTTTACACATACTCATGGTTGGATATTATTTTTGAGAAGGATGATTTAGTTTTTCTCTCAATACTTTATTCTATAAGGTTTATCACCAACTCAACCTATAATAACCTAATGTATTTTTAAATTTTCTTAACAAAAATGTAAGGAATTTCTTTATAAAAGTAGCTGAGGACTTCCCTGGTGGCACAGTGGTTAAGAACCCGCCTTCCAATGCAGGGGACATGGGTGCGAGCCCTGGTTCAGGAAGATTCCACGTGTCGTGGAGCAGCTAAGCCTGTGAGCCACAACTACTGAGCCCGCATGCTACAACTACTGAGCCCGTGTGCCATAACTACTGAAGCCTGGACACCTAGAGCCTGTGCTCCATAACAAGAGAAGCCACCACAATGAGAAGCCTGCGCACTGCAACGAAGAGTAGCCCCTGCTGTCCACAACTAGAGAAAGCCTGCACATAGCAACGAAGACCCAGCGAAGCCATAAATAAATAGATAGATAGATAGACAGATAGATAAATAAATAAATAAATATTTTTTTAAAGTAGCTGTAACTTTTATTTTTCCTGAAGTGGGTCTCCAAGGAAGCAAAGAACTGCCAATTTTACTTTATTCCCCCTCCGTATAGGAGGCAAAACGTCTTATTAAAATCCTGAGAATGAATTCACTTAAGCTCCCCACTTAAGATGTTTTTCTGACAAGTTCTGTCTCAGAAAGTATGTTGTACCACTAATTAAGAAATTCTTTTGACAGGGTGAATGTTTTGAAGATCTGTGTTGTACACAACCTAATACAATCTAATTTTCTTCCAGTGTAACAAAATATGTGGATTTAAGGAAAAAAAGTATGGCCAGCTAATATCAATAATAGGAGTGCCTCAATTTTAGCGGAGAAGAATTCAAGAAGCAGCCAGCCAATTTGTCTAGGGAAATTTGCTCTCGGCTAAGATGGTATAAAAGGTCTTACCCTTGGGCAAACCATTTATTTAAAAAGTTTAGAAAAATTATTTTTTTCACTGATGGTAAGATTTTTCAGAGTTACCATTTCTGTATGCAAGGATGCAGGATGGAGGTAAATGGTTTGCTCTCTGGAAGGTAGCAAATTGGGAGTGTTTTTGAGTATTTACAGTTAAGCTTTGAGTTTTAAGCATATTCTGGACTTAAAGCATATTCCAAGAAGAATTTCAGGTAAGTTGGGCATCTGTAAGTCCCCAGCTGGTGAACTATCCTATTGTGTGTGCATGTGTATGAAGGAGAATAACTCTAAATAATCCAAAATATTTATTTTCTCTATTCATTCCTTTCATTTCTAATTGATGGTGCTGTCAGAGTCTAGGTGATAAGACCTGTAATAAAATGAATACTAAGTAAGTGCCTACTTAGAACATGAATTTTTATATTACAAATTTTGTAACAATTTTCATTATAAAATGAGAAATACATTCTTGAACATTGTGTAGGGGAGTTATCCCAAATAGTACCTAGGAATACAAAGGCCACTAAAAATTCCCATACATAGATGAAAATAGTGTTTCAGGTCAAAAGCTAATAAGGCTCTCAAAATTATTAGTACAAAACAGATGGGGGTTGTTTCCATGTTTTTAATTGAATTAGTAGGCCTGTACAGAGAGGCTGTTTCTAGGTGTTTTGCTGTGTTCTACAGGACACTTGTCCCTAAATACCACTGAATCAAATTGAGCACTTTCAGAAAATACCCACTCCCTGGCCACAGGCCATACTAACTGAATCAGAACTTTCCTTTCAAAAGTTCCTCAAAAATTTCTTGATGCAAAGGGTTTAGTGATGGGGGAAGTGAGGGAGAGGAAGTAATCTAGAAGGACTCTGGTTTTCTAGCATGGGTTACAGGATACCGTGCCAAGAGAGAAGCAGCTTTCAGGGGGATATGATGTGCTCAGTCTTGGGCAGGTTGCATTTGAGGTGCTCATGGGAATATAGGTGGAGACAGCTCATAGTTTGTTGGAAAACATGGATCTGGAGGTCAATAGAGAAGGCCAGAACAGAGACATGCATTGTTGACTTGTCCATTGGTGGCTGATCAATTAAGTAGCAGACATGAGCAAGGTTTCCCATGGTGAGAGCATGGAATGTGAAGAAAGCTGTGATCTTCAATTCATAAAACATTTTCTAATTACCTGCTATGTGCCAGGCATTGAACCAGGCACTGGGTGATCAAAATGAATGTCTCTTCCCTCAATTAATTCACTTTTTGGTTGGAAAGAAAAATGCACAGATGAATACAGTTGGCCCTTGAACAACCTGGAAGTTATGGGCATTGCCCCTCCATGCAGTTAAAATCCAAGTATAACTTTACAGTCAGCCCTTCCTATCTGCAGTTTCTCCATATCGGAAGTTCTGCATCTGTCGATTTAACCAACCTCTGATCATGGAGTACTGTAGTATTCACTATTGAAAAAAATCCTTGTATAAGTGGACCCATGCAGTTCAAACCCGTGTTGTTCAAGGGTCAACTGTGTACTGGAGAATAATGTTCTAATGGTTTATGGTAGTGCAGGTGCTGGGATACCTGAAAGGAGTGGTCAGAAGAGATAGTGTACTGGAAGCCCTTAATATTTGAGATGAACAAAGCAAGGGATAAAACAAGAAGTAAATACTCTCAATAATCAAGGTGGTTTGTCATGCCTGGGGAAGGGAGATAAAGAATTCTCAAAGAATTGCCAGATTTAGCCCCCCAACCAAACCAAACCAGGCAAAATCAGGATGCCCAGTTAAATTTGAATGTCAGGTAAACAATGAATAGTTTTTAGTATAATTATGTTTCATGCAATATTTGGGGCATACTTATGGTGAAAAATAAAACATTGTTTATATAGACTTCAAATTTAACTGAATGCCCTACTACCATGAGTCAGTAATGATACTTATTATATTGTTCTTACTACTGTTTTTATTGTATACCATTTCAGGAGTACTTTACAGCATTCAAAATGTTTTTATAACCTTATGGTAGCCCTAGGTATGTTGAACCAATGTACCTTCTCATTGGAAGGATTGGTCAGAAGAGGGAGTGTATTGGAAGCCCTTGATATTTGAGATGAACAAAGCAAGGGATCAAGCAAGAAGTAAATCAGTAATCAAGATGGTTTGCACACCTGAGGAAGGGGGATAAAGAATTCTCAAACCCACTTCTACCTTATGCTTGTCAGATCTAGCCTCCCCAAGTGAATATGTTTGCATTTGATTACTGTTTCTTTCTCAACAGAATGTTCTCCAAAAATGTAATTGTTTCTCATTTTGATACCCTATTTACCTTCATTCAGTGTGCAAAGTATTTTCATATAACTATGTCACGTGTCCTCACAACAACTCTAAGAGGTTGGTAGTGCAGAGATTAGTACATTCATTTCCATATAAGAAACAGACATGGTGAGGTTCAGTGACTAGCCCAAGGTTAAAAGCTTGATCGTGGTGGGGTGAGACCCTAACCCATCTCTACTGACTTGAACGCCAGTGCTTGTTTATGATGTTACACTGTCTCTAAAAAAAGATAGAAACCTGTCGTATTGAGGTTAGCGTCTGCATTCTCAAATTTTTCTTGATAGGCAAACATATCCTCTAAATTATATTTGAACAGGCTTAAAATTTGGGGCAAATGATAATAGAGCAATGTAAAGGGGGATGACCTTCATAAATTAGCTACATTTATAGAGGAATAATAAAAATCATTGAACACTTCCAAATATCTCATGAACAGCTGCCATTAATGAAGCCTTGAAATATTCTTTATAATTATATGTTGATCACTAGATGTATTCTATTCTTATGACTTCCATATTTGGAAAAAACATTTGCATAACACAGTATAGCAGTAACTTGCTAAATAACTTCATGAATTAAAATGGCTCAAGAGGGACTTCCTTGGTGGTGCAGTGGTTAAGAATCCGCCTGCCAATGCAGGGGACACAGGTTTGAGCCCTGGTCTGGGAAGATCCCACATGCCGCAGAGCAACTAAGCCCATGTACTGCAACTACTGAGCCTGCGCTCTAGAGCCCGCGAGCCACAACTACTGAACCCGTGTGCCACAGCTACTGAAGCCTGCGCACTTAGAGCCTGTGCTCCGCAACAAGAGAAGCCACCGCAATGAGAAGCCCGCGCACCGCAACAAAGAGTAGGCCCCGCTCGCCACAACTAGAGAAAGCCCGCGCGCAGCAACGAAGACCCAACGCAGCCAAAAATAAATAATAAATAAATAAATTTATTTTAAAAAAAGGCTCAAGAAAAGAACATAGTTTATAACTGAAAAATTAATAGTTCATAAGTATTTCTGTCATCTATTACTATATATTTGCTCGGTAATGTATTCCCTATGTGTTTTATGGGACATGAATCTGATCTCTGAGAGTCTAAATTGAGGTTAGTAAATCTATCATAACAAGGATACTAGATTGTTATTAGAAAAACATAAAGGTTTTTACTTTTTTTTTTTTTTTTTTGATCCAAGTTTGAGCTTTATCACATCTTTTCTTTATCTTTTCTTGGTATTTCTTTCATGGTTGAGGTGGCCTCTGCCTAGCTCATGAAGTGATATAAAGCTAAGGGGCACGAACCCGTGTCCCCTGCATCAGGCAGACTCTCAACCACTGCGCCACCAGGGAAGCCCAAGGTTTTTACTTTTAAGTTTAATACTTAATGAATATCGGTTTTGGGGGTTATTTTTAAGTTGCTAAAAATAGGGGCCCTGTTTGGTAGGTAAAGAATCCTGTTCCTAAGCAATCTTCTGTTTTCCATCACTAGCCACTGTTCCTCTTTCAGTTTCTTTTTCTGCTGCTTTTAGCTCATGCTCAATAAATGATACATGTATTTTCATATTAAGTGCTATGTTCTTTTTTAATTTTATTTTTTTCCCTGTTTCATGGAGTGTTATGAAAAACTGCTCACTTTAAGAAATTGACAGGTCTATTAACAGAGAGCTTTATGTCTAAGAGTCCAAGCAGTTAGGCCTTCTGGATATTCAGGAATTGGAGGGTGTCAGACCAGTCATTTTTATTGCAGACTAAAATGTTGGCTACAAGGAGATGGGCTCACATTATCACTTTATATAAATCACCCAGCCTGTCTTTCATTTCTTGCCTTCCCTTAGAAATCAGAAAGCTCAGAAATAAGAAAATAGAAAGCTTAGAAATAAGAAAAGAGCAGAAAGCTTAAGAGACTGGGTCCAGCCCAGATTGTGTCTCAGGGTATCAAGGGACGTATAGGAAGACGTGCACGTCCCATCTGATTAATTTCAAAGAGTAAATATGTTTCTCAAACAATGAGCATGTGTTTTGTAACCACACAAACCTGGTTATAAATCTCAGCCCTGCCATTAACTAGCTGAGTGTCCATGGACAGGTTGCTTAACCTTTCTACGTCCTGTTTTTTTTCATCTGTAACATGGTGACGTCAATGACAGTTCTTATTCTTCTGATGGAAAAAGTAGAGGTGGTTGGGCTCCAGAATAGGCCCATCAACTGGGAGAGTTTGTTGAAGGTCTGCAGAGGGGGCATTCCAGGAAAATGCATATTATTTATGTGTAAGTGGACTTCTTCCCTGGTGAGCTGAAAGTGTAGACAGCTGTGCTTTTCTGGCCTAAGACCCAGAATAAGTGTATCCTCCTGAGCCCCTTTCCTCTCACCCACTTTATCTGGGCATTTGGAATCTTAGCCCTCTGATGGCAAGAAGAAGCACAAAGATAAAGCAAAGGAATGGAGCATCTTCTCCCCCATAGGCTAGAGTAACACTGGCCTATCCTCTGTCCTCAACCCCAGACCCCTCTCATGAAACCCACCTGGTCCTGCCAGGCTCGAGGATTGGCAAAGGGGAAGCAGACCCAGGCCCACCTTGTGGTACACATCACATGGATCAAGGCCTTCCATTCAGAAAATTCAAGAGGCCTAGAGATGCCAAAAGAACCAGGAGAGGACAAAGCCACGTGAATGAGCCATGTGATTGAAGTCTCTTTCCCAGATTACTGTGGCCCCTTCTGTGTGTTCTCCTTCCTAATAATTACAGCAGAGTTTCTCACCCACAGCACTGTGGACATTTGGGCTGGAAATTCTTTGTTGTGGAAGCTGTTCTGTGCATTGTAGGATGTTTTGCAGTATCCCTAGCCTCTACCTATGCCAGTAGTACCCCACTCCCAGTTGTGACAAATAAAAATGTCTCTAGACACTGCTCTGGCAATGTCCCCTGGAGAGCAAAACCACCCCCCAGTTGAGAACCACTAGTTTAGAGGAAGGAGGGGAACTTGAAATTTCTCTGGAGGTTGGAATAAGTCAACCTCCAGATGCCTACACAACAGGATTAAAGACAATAAGGAAAGTGCCCTGCACAGTGCCTGGGATCAATGTAACGCTAAATAAATTGAGCATCTTGTTCCTTCCTCCTGGAGTGAATACTGGGGTGTGCCTCTGCATCCCCACTTGAGGCCTGCAAGACTCCTTCCCCCAGCTACCAGGAGCACTGTCTGCTGACCACTCACAGTGTGTCTCTCCCTGTGCATTGCCTTCAGCTGAAGGGTGCTGCCTCTCTCCAGCCACATCCCCTCCCCAGGAGCAGCCTGTAGCCATTAACTGGTCATTGCAGGTTTATAAGTCCTGGCCCCCTTGCCTCCATTGGGGATGTCCCTGAAGGGCCATTTCAGCTTCAGAGCTCCCTGTGGGATCACCCGAGACTTCTGTGACTGCACTGTGTTGGCACTGCTTCCTCGTTGAATCCTGCTTCCCTCACTCCTCACAGGTGTTGTTTCTGCGAGCTCTCCCCTGTCAACCTCCTGCCCACAAACCTCGGCCTCTGAGTCTGTTTCCCAGGGGACTCCACCTAGGCCATGCTCCTTTGGAACCGTGCTTTATGGGAATCTGTCATTTTTTAGTGAGATAATGCCAGCCAAGTCCTCAGTACTGTAGTAACTGTAATAAATATTAGCTATTATTATTATCCATGAATTTATCCATCACATTATTTAAGTTATATGTATCTTAGATTTTATCACTTTCTGTGGGTAATGTGTTTCTGATGCAGTTATGCTAATAAACTGTATATCAGTTTTCTGCATATTATGCCTTTCAAGAGTCATGGCAGCTAGCTCATTTTCAGATGAGTTCTGGTGAACATATCTGCTCATATTGGTGTTCTCTTAATTTTATAAGTTCTGGTCAGAGGTGGTAACTCCCTTTTAAGATGTCTCCAGTGAGCACATTGAGACAAACTCCTGAGGGATCACAGCAGGGTGGGGAGGGAAGATTTAAACCCCATTCCCATTCCAGGTTACCATAAATTTTTATCTGTACTATTTCCACACTGTACCTCACTTGTGAATAATAGGTTTTGTTTTTTTTTTCTTTACTCTTGCTGGATTAGAAGTTCTTGAGGGGTCATCTTTGCATCTCTCTCCTCCTTTCCATCTTCACTTGAACACTTCCATCACAGGCTTTTAGTACACACTGCCTGAGGTACGGGCTGGAGGAGAGGGGTTTGAGATTCAGAAGGCAGAGAAGGAATGATCAGCTGAGGCACATAAACAGAGCTTCTCTTGCTGGAGGATGTGAACCCTAGGCTTCTCAGTGGGTGCCCAGGAGCATGAGACTCATAGCATAAACACAGACATTTTTGTGGAATATAATTAGACATAAATTCACATAACATTTATCAAGTTCTTAGTACATTCCAGAGCATTTTCTCTGACCTGACATTTCTAATCATTTTCTGATGTCCCACTAAGGTAGGACAGGCATTATCCTCATTTTTCAAATGAGGAAATTAAGATACAGAATTTATTCAAACTAGAAGGGTAGAATTCAAACTCACATCTGCTCAATTTCAAAGAGCTCTCCAAACGACCACTATAAAATTTCTGAGGTGGTCTGACCCAAACCTTTTTTATGAAATTTTATGGAACAGAAGACAAATCTTATACAATTTTAAGATAAAATTATGAGAGAACCCTCCAAAAAAGTCATTTTGGGTGGAAGCAAGTCACTTCCAGTTAGCTCTTCTGGATCCTAATTCCCTCTTTTGATTTTAGAGGAAAATCCATTTTCTCAATCTTGATTTCCATGAGGAGTGATTTTCCTTAATACATACTCCAGGCCTTTGTTTTCTCACACCCTGGGGAAGGGGCGTGGCCCTCTGATTGGTAAATGTGGAAAGAGTAACTAAGCATGCTCAGCTGGCGGTACCTTTGTTCTTTCTCTTGCAAGTGCCCCCCTCCTTTTTTAGAGAGCAGTTGGGGTCCTAGACTCCTCCATATGCTGTTCTTCCCTGGGTGGCTGCCACATTGTGACTGGGGGGGTAATAAGCCTTCCTGGCTCAGGGGTTCAGTGCTCTGTTCCCCTGGACTCTCACCTAAGCTATTCTTTTGCTTAGCTTCTGTGAGTAATAAAGGTGGTGATACTTGGCCTCTATCTCAACTCTTCTGTTTCTCAAATTGCTCAGAACCTGGTTGGGAAAGGAGGATTATTTATTGCAGAGTCCCTTGGAGCCCTCCACACTCCTGCCTGCTAGGAGTATTTGGGGATAGCTTGGGAGTTCCTCCCAAGTAGGATGTCTATTCCTCTCTAATTTCTCTTTCTCCCTCTTAATCTTCCTCTGCCCAGGGTCCACAGCAAGGAGCTGAGTAAAAATTTTTATTATCTACATGTCTTCAGTTTCTCGAGTATGGAAAAGTAGGCCTCATACCATGAAAATCTTCTCTTCAGAGTTGCTCTGGTTGTTTCAAAAATGGTATTAATAAAAACAACATATGAAATTGACCATTTTCATAGGGCACCTGTGGTAAGGTTTTTGTTGTAACTGACAAACAAGGTGCAGAATATTCCATGTATAATTTAGACCCCTTCCCTGTGGACTGCTCTGCTGGTTTTGTATATAACTTCAGTTATTATTGCCATTAAGAAAAGATATTGTAGGGACAAACTCATTTTTTGAATGATTGTTATCTCAAATTAAAAAAGATTATGGGAACTGGCAATCAATGCAGCCATCTAATTGCTATTTCTCCAATTAAAAATTAATATACAGAAAGAGCTGCCTGGAACCAATTGGTCTTTAGATAATTTTGAAATGAGGGAAAAAAGAATAGTTTAAAAGCAGAGGGCTTGAGTGGGTGTAGGCAGGGTTTGTGGTTTCCGGTCTCCTTTTGCAGTAAGGCTGCAGGAACAGGCGTGTTCTTGACCTTGCTCCGTGCCTACCATGCCCAGGACTGACTGGAAACAAAGGAACACTGAGCTCGTGTCTCATTGTTCCTCCTCTGTTGAGGATTTATGTGTAAAATCACTGCATTTTGTGATGTACTGGAGAATAGATGGCAGGTGTCATTTTCGTACAGTGCATGTCATTTCATGGAAGCAGTAGAAAATGTGTGTGACGGTGCTTGTGCTAAAAATGTTCCTCTGTTCTTTGAGGATGTCAGTGATGCCATCCCAGCTCCTTCTCTTCTGCAGAACTTCATTTGCTAAGCAGCGTTCAGATAGATGGGGACCAAGGAAAATGAAACCAAAGGAAGACTCTTGTGTCTTGAAGATAGGACGTCCTTCTACTTGGTTCACAATAAGCCTCTTTAAACTGAAAGAGTCAGACTTTGCATTTGGAGGGTAATAGGTACTTAGCTTTCATCTGGAACAAATTATTATACATATGTGTGTATATATACATATGTATACATGTATGTTAAATAAAATGCGTGGGAAAGCTCATGTATCCAGAGGTTTAATCAGATCCCAGTTAGGAAGTGGGTTTTAGTGAGATGGGAGCAGCTCTTTATTTGATGGAGTGGGGCTTTTATGTGGAACTACATGGGATCCACAGCTGGGATAGTGGAATGTTACTTCAGGTCCTCACATCTCCAGAAAGAGAAGATGGAGCTGGAGAAGATACGGAGTGAGAGAGAGCACAGGAATGGTTCAAGGGACAGGAGGCTGACTAAGAAAATGAAACTCTGGTGTGAAAAGGCTGAGGCAGGGAAGGGACATGTCAACTGCCTACAGATGGATGAAGGCATTGGAGCACGTAAGTGAGGATGTGTCCAACCAAGCCTAGCTGTCTGCACCCAGGGGACCGTTTGTGAAATTTGTGAAGAGTGATTGAGGAATCAGAAGGCGAAGAACTGAGATGGAGAGGAAGCTGATTGGGAGGTGTAGAACCAAGAAAAGGAGGGACTTCCCAGGCGATCCAGTGGTTAAGACTCCGCACTTCCACTGCAGGGGGCACGGGTTTGATCCCTGGTTGGAGAACTAAGATCCTGCATGCTGTGTGGCATGGCCAAAAAATAAATAAAAATTAAAAAAAAAAAGTTTTTGAAAAAAAGAACCAAGAAAAGGAATGTTACTTAGAATATAGGCACCAAACCTATGGTTTGGGTAAAATTCCATACAAATGGTTAAATGGTTTGGGTAAAATTCCATACAAATGGTTCTCATCAAAGTATGAATGATGAATCTATTATGCGATGTCAAGAAAGACCAGAAAGCCCTCCCACAATTCCTTGTTCTCTGTTTCTTCCATCTTTTTCTGAGTCTCACTTAATGGCCCTCTTGGTCTTCGGTAGTTAAGCCTGAGCCTGAGAAGTCCCACCCAGGCCGCAAAGCCTTTCACTTCTGAATCCTGAGTTACCTGACTAGTCAGCCCTGGTTTTCAGCCATCATAGCCACTACCTTGCTAACGCTCAGACCCAAACAGAGATCAATTAAATCAGAACCTAGAAGGATAGGGTGGGGTCTGAAGCATTGGTAATTGCCTGCCTTAACCAACCAAACTATTTTCTCTCCTCCACACATACCTCAGATTCTTCTGCCTCTCTATCTTTGATCCTACAGTTTCTTCTTGTTGAATGCCCATATTTTCCATATCTGCACCTACAATTCCTATCATTTATTAAGACTCAGTTCCATTGCCCCCTTCTCCAAAGTTTTCTCAATTCCTCCTCCACCACTTTGGAAGAAATAACTTCTCGGAACTCCCATAATACTTCCTTGTACCTTTCATATAGTACTTATCACTTTGGACCCAGGGTTTTATTTATTTATTTTATTTTATTATTATTTTTTAAAGTATGGCCCTTAAGGATTAGGGTTTTTTTGTTTGTTTGTTTTAACATTTATTTATTTATTTGGCTGCACCAGGGCTTAGTTGCAGCATGCGGTATCTTCGTTGCTGTGTGTAGGATCTTCCTTGCGTCATGCGAGATCTTTTAGTTGCACAGTGAGGGATCTAGTTCCCTGACCAGGGATCCAACCCGGGCCCCCTGCTCTGGGAGCATGGAGTCTTAACCACTGGACCACCAGGGAAGTCACTGGACCCAGGGTTTTAGATGTGAATGTGCATATCTCATTTTTCTTTGAAGGATTTAAGTTTCTTAAAGATGAATCTTACGAGTTTTTTGATAGCCCTCAGTATCACAGAATAAAGTAGTTTCAACATGGCAAAGTAAAATCTTTATACCTACCTGCTCCATGAATCTTCATAACCATCTTGTAATGTAGGTACCATTATTAACATCATCATCCCCATTTTGCAGATAAAGAAACAGAAGTGATAAGCCAAGATTACAGCTAGTATGTGTTTGAGTCAAGATTTGAACCCAGGCAGCCTGGTCCATGTTCTTAACAGCTATGCTCTGTTGCCTTCCAAATCAATGAGTCAATAAGTAAGTGTGCATGGGTTAGTAGAATGTGCATTTTGGCAAGGTCCTTCACCACCAGGACATCTATCCACAGCCGGACTCCAGGGGTAATAGGTTGACAGCAGGGATGAGTTGGAGCGCTCATCAGTGTTCACAGTTCTGCACCTCCAGGGAACCCACCTGACCTTTTATCTGTTCTCTTCTCTCCTGGACTCAGACCCTGCTTTTCCTTCTTTTGGAGAAACCAGCATGCAGGGATAAGAGGCAGCCTACTCCCACGTGGTCTGCTATGGAGTGTGGTAGCGAGAGAAGATGGCACTGAGTGTGGGTGTGTTGGTGTTTTCTACAGCTGCCTCTGTAGTATTTTTTTCTTTTTTAATTGAGGATGGATTTGGGTACCTCTGTGCCCCTGGTCCCAATTGTTTCATATTTTACCATCCCATAGGAGAACTTCACAGGTGTGTATGTGGTGGGGGATATTTAACATGTGTCTAAGAAAATGAGGTTTTCTTGTGGCCATGTAAGGAGCAGGGTGTGATGAAGTGGGCTGGGGAAGACAGTGGTAGTGATTGACTGTTCCCTCTTCTCTGTAGAAGGGAGAAGTGGAGAGCGAGTGATAGGCAGTGGTCATCCAGAGAAGGCGAGAGAGCCACAGCGATGCTGCAGCCCAGATCAGGCAAAGCCAAAGTGCTTCCACCCACGCTGGAAATGCTGAAATTAGCCAACAGCAGGATTTCACAGGCAGCTGCTTCCCTTTAAAGGAAAGAAAAATAATTTGTTTTATATTAAAAATATTTAAACCTGGCCACTACAAATAAAATCCAATCAGTTATTCCTTCGTTCATCCATTTGTTCATAAATCAAACATATATGTGTTAGAGATCAACTCTGCTTGAAGCCCAGAGCTGGCCACTGGTCCAGGGGAATCAGATTTGAAAAGCCAGCCTTGCCCTCAGGCAGACAGACTCATACACAGCTAACTATAATAATATGTAAAGAAATCACTAACTAGGATGGAAAAGTTAGTATATGGGATAAAATGAGTTTCTCATTTTTATGAAGTTTGATTAAAAATATTACATCAAGTTGGATAATCACTGAAATCACAGAAACATTTTAAAAAGACACATTTTACCTTCCCCTCCATCCCCTGTAGTTTTCTCTGCCTGGTTTCTTTGAGTAACCATTTTCTGCACATTTTTTTTCTAGGTTGGTCATTAGACAGATTCCTCTCTTTTCCTTTGGGTAAATTGTACTCCTTTCATTATGCAGGACTTACTGGATTAAGACTCAACATTCAGGAGCGTGTGTTCAACAGAAAGAAGTGCCTGGATCCTCTGTGGTCCATCCTTAGTGCCTGCCTCACTATCAAAAGCTTCTCCTATTAGCTTTCTTATGGATCAGTGGGGTGGTGATTAGAAAGGCAAGAAGGGTGAACTAAGTAAAGTGAACTGATAGGTGTCACCCAGAGGAACATTGGAAACATGGTTCCTTGGGGATGTGTCCTAGACTAGCTACTCTGTTCCCACACCTTCTAGAGAGGAGAGAGCACAGGTATGGAGCTAGACCAACCTGGCTTTGAAGATTGTCTAAACTCTAGGAGAGTTATTTGACCCTTATAAGCCTCTGTTTTCTCAACCGTAAAATGGTGTTGAAAGTAATAGCCATGTAATAAGATTGTAGAGAAGACTAAATTGAAGAATTGGAGAATGTATGCATATAAAGCACCTGCATGGTGCCCAGTAGATGGTGGCTAGTATGATTAGCTGTTATTCCACAGCCTCTGTGAGCTGGAGTAGAACCTTAGTGAGTGGCTCCAAGGATGAAGCAGGCAGGTAGAGAGGCTGGATTCTGTCAGTATGGATCACATTCCTTTCCCTTTAGCCTCCTTGTTAAGGCCAAGTCTGGAAGCACTGCCTGAGGCTCGGTCTGGTTGAGGCATGTAGTCCAGCCCACAGGTACTCTTGCTATTATGTGTTCCCAAGAACTGGCAACTGGGTAAAGAAGGCTCAGAAGGCAGAGAGCCCAAATGTCGTGGCCGCCTCCACTGTCTGTCTGTCTGATTTTTCCTAACACTCCAAGATTAACCCACATCCACACCCTAGCTACTGATAGTTGTTTCTGTATGTTACCATGCTGAATACTGTAATCTGTAACCCTGGGCTCAAGTTGTGTTTTGATCTTTTTCTCTCATTTGGTTTCTCCCAAAGGGCTACTTGGAGGACCATCCCCCAAACCTAAGCCCCACACTGCCCTCACTGAGACCTGTTCCCACGGTGGGTTTAGAGATTCTCCTTTGCTTTTCAGTCTGACTTTATTTTTAAAAGCCAGCAGTAAGCAATTTCTATAGACTCCACCCCCGCAAACCGACTCCTACTGAATAAAGGCTAAAATACTGAGAAAATTATTTGTACTTGTGTTGCAGATGTAGAGATTCCTGGACTCTTGTGGGACATTCTGTTCCCCTAACAGAATTCCAGAACAGCATTAGGAGGACATCAACTCATTTGGGTTACTTGCCGGGACTTTTAGAAGTTAAGCAATCTTTGGCTAGCCTCTGTTTTATATTTGATCCTCAAAATCCAAATATAATACTTGGGAACATTGAGAGTGGAACTTCTTTCCCCCAAGCCAGATTGCGTTTTGTATATTTTTACCCTGCCTACTTAAATTACCTCTGATACCGCCTCTGGACAAGATAGAGACTTGGATTTCTTTGGTTGGAAAACTGTTATGTACTTATCCTTTTTTGTTACCCTCCAGTCTGTGACCAGACTCTCGTAATTCAAGTGGGAGAGTCTGTGTCAGACCAAGCCTGAAACTCCTCATCTTCACTCCGGTGGTATAAAAGAGAAACACACATACCTGCAGGGAGGGGCAGGCGGGGCTGGGGGGGGGAAGCTCTTCAGGGTGGTGAAGCTGCAGCAAGCAGTAAGTCACTAGCTTTGCCAGCAGTAAACCTAGAGGAGCATTGTGCTGCAGCAAGCCAAAAGTTAATCCCCTCCAGAAGAGCAAAATAAATTTAAAGGCAAATTGCTTGCCTGCCCCTCCTTCCTCTTCCAGTATCTGTCTCAGACTGACCCTTGAGGTTGGTGGATAATAAACCTTTCAGGCTTGCCTCCTATTTCCGAGAGTTTGTAGATTATGGCCAACTCCTACTAGGATATTTTAGCGGTAAGAAGCCACAGGGGTGCCACGTTCTGGACCTCCATTTCCAGCCATGTTCCTGCCACCTCCACTTGCTTGGAGATCTAGCTGCCACTCCAGTCCCATAGCTGGTCCCGTCATCTAGGCACAGATATTCTCATGAGATTGTCTTGATGTCATTGAAGGTGGGGAAGGTTAGCATTCCATGGAGCTGTTGTGAGGACTGTGTACAATCTTTTCCTAGATGGCTTTGCCATCTGTCAGGTGAAAGTCTTAACACTTCTCCAGCACCATCGACCTCGGTTTAAGGAACTGTTCTAGGAGGTTAATGCTGAATAAATGGAAGTACCCTTTCTGGTCCAAAGGCTCTCTGACCTCAGAAGAGCAACCCAGATTCCCAAAGTTCTTTCTACATGAGCTCCGCCATTCAAGCAGGAAGTATTTAGTGAGCTCTTCTGGAGAGCCCAGCACTGTGACTGGAGTCAAAGCTGAGAATTATATTGGAATTGCCAGTTCCACTTTAGGCTTGGGTTTCAGTTCCAGATTGAGTTCTAGCAAAGTTGGAATGGAGTGAATACAGTAATAAGAACCCTGAACTAGAAACTTAGTCCTCACTCAGCCACTGTCTAGATTGTGACCTAGGACAACTAGTTTGGCAAACCAATCAGCTACCTAGCTCTAGACCTCTGTTTCTTCAATGGGACGAGAAGGAGGTGGTCCTATGATGCTACCAATCTTTGCTCTGTGTTCATACTTGTCACACATGCAACAAACCCAGATTTGTGTTGCATTTTTTTTTTGTAATGCCATAACTAGCTTGTAGGTTTCATTTTCTTAACTCACTTTTAGGGGGAAGTCTGTTCCTCAGACCTACTGCTGTTGAGAAGGGGTGTTTGTGCTTCCTGCTTGCCATGGCGTCATTCAGCTCTGTACTTTTCAGGCTGTACTCTGTGGGCTAAAGGGTTAGTGGGCTTCCTTCTGGTAACCAACTCTACTTCTGTTTTACATTCTGAGACTCAGCTGAGATTTTGTTTGAGAAAAGGGCTCCACGGTCAGATAATGAGAGTCTGAAAATCTCTAGTTTGGACCCGTTGCTATTGTTCTTAGCGCCTTTGCCTGGACTTGCTTCTTCTGCTTGCCTTCCGTATTCTGGTACGTTCTCCAGGGTCTGCCTTCTTCATCTGCTCTTCTCACCTTCTCCTCAGGTGATTTTTTTTTTTCACTCTAGGCTTTTTAATCATCACTTCCCAGATATCTCCACCGAGATGGAAAACTTGATTTCTCCCAAAATGAGCCATCATCTTCCCACCTCCACCCTTTACCTCTCAGACCTCGTCTCTCTTCCATATTCTTCATCTCTTTGGGTGGCACCATCAACCACCTAGCCTCCCGACTTAGAAACTTGAGACCAGTCCTAACTTCTGCCTCTCCTTACCCCACGTCACCACTACCACTATTGGGTATCCGTGGCATCTCTGCAATGAATCTGCCTCTGCCTGCTCAGGCTCTGATGTTCCTTTTGCTGGCAAAGTAATCTTTCTGCAGTAGAAATATGATTGTGTCTGCCCTCTGTTTGGAACCTTTGCCCGGTGCCGCATTTCCTATTGGTGAGGTCTAAACTCCCTGGCACGGCAGACAAAGTTCTTTGTGATCCAGTCCCTGCTTGCTTTTCTCGTATTCCTCTTCTACCTTGCACTTGATGGTCCTGCAGTATCTAAGTTCTTGTGGTCCTTGAAATGCATCATGCTGTCAACAACTCATCCTTCCCACGTGCTATTTCCCCTGTCTGGAGTGCCCTTCCACCCTTGTTGACTTGTGGAATTACTGTTCATCCTTAAAAGGGTGGGCTTAGTAGTCAGCTTCAATGACACAGAGGTACTTATTTCCTCCCCTGTGTACTGTACCTTCGCAGTATCACTTACCACAAAGTCTAACAGTTTGTTTGCATGTCTGCATACTCTTCAGGACCTCAAGTTCCATAAAACAGGACTGTACCTCTATCTGCATTTCTAGCCACAGTGCCTAGCTCAATGTCTGAGACATGGTTGGTGCTCAGCTAAGCTGAATTCTCATGGAAGGTAGCTGAGTGCTGAATTACCAAATTATAGGGTTCCTTAGCGATAAAGAGGTAACTCACTTATTTTATTCTAAGTTGTCAAAATAGTCATATGTTTTAAAACAGCCAGTCATCATTCTACCTGGAGAGGAATAAAGCAAATGGGAAACCAAAACTAGGAAGAAAGTCATTTGGCATTAGGTGCAAATTAAAACACCTAGGTAAATAGTAAGAGAGACACAGTGGGGGATTTTGGTGGGAGTTCCTCAGGAATTATTTGTAACTAATACTTTTAATTGATGTTTTCCTAGAGCTGTGAATGTTCTGAGGTGTGGCTGATTTGTTTCCTTTTGGTTTTACCTTTCAACTGGCTTTACCTTTGCATAGATTATCTTCTCTGGTCCCATTTTAATTCTAGTTGCTCATGGTGTGCTACCCAAGTAAAGCAGTTGGGGTTGGGGGTCTTTGGGGATTTCATAGCCTTTTGATTAGAAAATGCATTCTAGTGAAACCCCTTTAAACTATGGGGCTTAAAAACCTCATGGATAATCAAATGAGTTGAAGAAATGGTGCCCTCCAGGAAAACATACTTCAGTTTATAAAGTATTTCCCTCAGATGTCTTAGGAGGAAAGGGGATATTTTCTGAGAAACCCACTAGCAGCGTGGGTTGTTAGAGGCAACCCCCCTGAGAGCCCCTTTAAGGTCTGGGTCAGCCCTTCAGCATTTGAATAATACATGGTTCCTGGAGCTGTTCCTGTCTGAGGTCCCTCTGCCCAAGAGATTTTCTTCCTTGAGGAGCTTGAATGAGGAGGGAAGCTGAGGTTAGATCCTTGCTTTTTCAGGTAAAGGCAGTTCATTACTTCTTTAGGTGAATGCAGCAGAAGCTGACTTGCAGTGAGGGAGCCATGGGGTAGTTAACCCTCCTCAGGCCACTGCAAATTTTTAGACAATCTAATTGGGCACAGATAATTTCTTTTTCTTTTTTTTCAAAACTTAACATTGGAATTTTACTATTAAACATTCGATAATCATATTTAAACATTTGCTATTTCAGAGGAGGGACATTTAGTCTTAACTGTAGCTGCTAGATTGTTCTAGCAGTCACTAAAACACACATTTGGGATACTAGGTAGATGCTCACCTTTCATGTGAGAAACTGAGATTGGTAGAGAAGCAAAATACCTTGAGGGTAATATCTCATTTTTTTCTAACATTTTCTTTTCTTCCTATTCTTTTTTTTCAATTTTATTTTTACTGAAGTACAGCTGATTTACAATATTGTGTTAAAAATTTCAGGTGTACAGCAAAGTGATTCAGTTATACATACATGTATATCTTTTTTTATATTCTTTTCCCTTATAGGTTATTACAAAATATTGGGTAAATTTCCCTGTGCTGTGCAGTAGGTCCTTGTTGGTTACCTATTTTATATATAGTAGTGTGTATATGTTAGTCCCAAACTCCTAATTTACCCCTCCCCGGCATGGACAATATCTTAATCAGACGTCAAGTGTGAATAAAGCTTCCTCAGGAGGTTTTGCTAGGGTTTTTTTTTTTTTTGGTGTTAGGCAGCCTGAATAAGAACAATGGGCTTGTTATGATCTGCAACATCAGCATAAATCCCCAGACCCCTCTTCCATTCAGTTTGCCATGTCTAGTCCCTTCCATCTAGAAATTCTGAAGCTCCCCTGCAGTGTTTCTCCATGGTCTAGAGAGCCTGCTTCAAGATCTCTACTACACTTCATTCAAGGCCACGTGGAAGGAGCGTCAGCCAGTGGTCACTTGGGAAGAGGCTTGGACAGCATGTCCGGAAACAGGGCTGCAAGCTCCTTAAGGACACGGGTGCCTCTCTACACTGATGGTTTGCTTTTTTGTGTTTTTCTTTATCTTTTCCTTTTGTTTTCATTGCAATATAGTTGATTTACAACATTGTGGCAATCTCTTCTCTACAGCAAAGCGACTCAGTTTTACACATAGAGACATTCTTTTTTTCATATTCTTTTCCATTTTGGTTTATCCCAGGAGACTGGATATAGTTCCCTGTGCTATACAGTAGGACCTTGTTGTTTGTCCATTCTGAATGTAATAGTTGTGGGTTTTTTTCTTAAGTCAAAGTCACTAGGTTATGATTTACCAAATCCACTTTATTAGGTGGACAGTTCCATGAATGTTAACAGCATAGACAACTCTGCAACCATCACCACCATCGAGATGTAGAATATTTCCATCATCCCAGACAGTTATCTCTGACCTCTGCGTAGTGAATCCTTTTCTGCTATCTTAGAAACACCTGACAACCACTGAACTCTTCCTTATTCTAATAGTTTTGCCACTTCCAGAATATCACATAAATGGAAGTGCAGAGTATGTAGACCTTTGAGTCTGGCTTCTTTCACTTTTCGAAATGGTGAGATTTATCTATGTTGTTGCATATACAGAATCTAAAGGACTCTGTATATCTCTGTGCTGTGGGTGCTTCTTGATTATTGCGCTTCAGGTAAACTCTTCTTCCTGGATTTAAAAAATCTTCCTAATTACTTCTGCTTATTTATCCAGTCTTGGCTGCTATGGCTGCATACCAGCATGAACCTCCACTGTAGCCACATTAGTTGTCTTACCATCCATGGACGTAGTATAGACTTTCTTGCACCCTTTGCAGCGGCTGTTTCCTGTGCTTGGAATGGTTTTCCCTGCCTGCACTTTGTCAATCTGGACAATTACGGCTCTTCCTTTAGGACCCCATGAAATCGTCCTGCCCCACTGGCGGAATCTTCACCTAAAGTCCTTGCTGGTCTTCCTCTGTCCCCTCTACGCCCTCTGTGCTTTGCACACGCCTCTGAGAGCACTTTTCATGCTGTGGTGACTATTGAGCAATAGTCATTCTCACCTCCTCCAGACCATGGACTCCTTGAGGACAGGAAGCTCATCTGACTTAACTTTTTAGCTTTCAGGCAAACTCCTGCCACACTGTACGGGCTTAACCTATCTTTGTTAAATGAAAAATTACACCTTTGCCTTTTCTCTTTCTGTTTCTTTCCCATGAAATGTTTCCTGTATCTTCCTGTACCAACTCAAATCCCATCTGTCCTTCCAGGTTTAATATGGAGTCAGTCTCCTCCCTGAAGCCTTCCATGTGCACTCCAGATTTCACTCAACTTTCATCTGAGCTCTTGAGATGCTCTCAGTATCTTGTCACTTAGTCCGTCTCTTAACCACACAGGGCACTGCCTCTCACTGTTGCTTTTGCTTCATTTGCAGTTGTCCTGTTTCCACAGCCTGGCTGTAAGGTATGGAAGGCAGAGGCTTTGCTCTAAGCTTCTTTGTGTCCTTAAAATATCTGGTATAATGTTACCTTTTTCACCTCCTGGCTGAGACTTCCTCAAACCTTCAGAATGACCATTACCTCTTCTATGCTGCATTGTATACTATGTAGAATTCTGTTATGGGATTCCCACACTTCATTCAACCTAATGATGTACCCATTCGTCTTCTCATGACACATTATGAACTCCTCCAAGGCAGGGACCAAAGCACAGGCTTTAGACTCAAACAACCCCAGAAACCGAACTCCAGCTTCTCTACTCACTGGCTGAATGAAGTTCACTTAATAAGGTTCAGCAACACCAGCTGCAGTAATAGCTCCAGAATCTCAGTGCCATAACATCCTAAGGTTTATTTCTCCATTATGTTGGTCAAATGTGGGTCTGTAGGGCATGGCAGGGGTTCCTGTGCCCAACGGTCCTTCAGGAGCTCACTGCCCTTCTATCCTGTGATAAGCCCATCCTAAGCATGGATTATCACTTCCAAATGGAAGAGCAAGCATGGAGGATAATGCAGGGGATTTTATTGCCTGGTCTAAAAGTTACAGATATATCACTTTTACACGTACCCCATCGGCCAGAATTCAGCCATATGGCCTCAATCTAACAGCAAGGGAACCTGGGAAATGTATTCCTCCTGTGCTCCCAGGAGAAAAATGCAATAGATATATGTTACATACATAGTTCACCCTTGAACCGCACAGGTTTTAACTGTGTGGGTCCACTTATAGGCGGATATTTTTCAATAGTAAATACTATATTACTACATCATCTGTGGTTGGTTGGATCCATGGATGGGGAGGAACTTCCAATACAGAGGCCAACTCTAAGTTATACGTGGATTAGCCCCCTTGTTCAAGGGTTAAGTGTTTAGCGTCCTGTCATGGAAGTGGAGGGAATTCCTTAACCTCTCTAAGCCTCCTTTTCCTCATAGGCAAAAGGGAATTACAGTTGACCCTTGAACAACATAGGTTTGAGCTGCCAGTCCACTTAAATACAAGTTTTTTTCAATAAATATATTGGAAAAATATTTGGAGATTTGCCATGATTTGAAAAAAACTTGTTGATGAGCCACAGAGTCTAGAAATATCGAAAAAATTAAGATAAAGTTAGGAATGTCATGAATGCATAAAATATGTGTAGATACTATTCTATCCTTACATAGGTATAAGGTGAGTGATATTTAATATAAAATTAATACTGTGTTAGTTTTCTTACCATTTTATAACTTTGCTTTCAAAGAATTACATTACCATACAGTATGCCCCTCTCTCTCATATTTGGAGAAAGTGCACATCAACCTCTCTTCGCTGGTGTTTTTTTTTTTAGTGTAACAATGTTTCCAGTACTGTATTATGAATATGACTATAATACTGCATGCCATAAAAGTTTTATCATGATTCATTTATTGGTATATAGGCTAGGCTACCATGAAGCATTCCTATCGATTATACTAGGCTACCATAAAGCAGTCATATTGCTGCTTCTTTGTTATCAATGCATGAATAACTGTAAATAAATATGAATTTTTTTCACAACATCTTTAATTTTTTTTTTTTTTTTTTGTGGTGCACGGGCCTCTCACTGTTGTGGCCTCTCCTGTTGTGGAGCACAGGCTCCGGACGCGCAGGCTCAGTGGCCATGGCTCACGGGCCCAGCTGCTCTATGGCATGTGGGATCTTCCCTGACTGGGGCATGAACCCGCGTCCCCTGCATCGGCAGGCGGACTCTCAACCACTGCGCCAGCAGAGAAGCCCCCTCTTTCACTTTTGATATCTAGTGTTAGTAATACATATAACATCTACAGTGTTTTGTATCATGTAACACAGTATTGATGTAGGTACTGACAGATGATTCATCTTGTAAACAGTGTAAACTTACGGTATTGATAAATATGATACAGTACTGTAAATGTATTTTCTATTCCTTATGATTTTTTAATAACATTTTCTTTAGCTTACTTTATTTTAAGAATATAGTTATCATACACATAACATAGAAAATATGTGTTAATTAACTGTTTATGTTATTGGTAAGGCTTCTGATCAACAGTAGGCTATGAATAGTCAAGTTTGGGGGGAGTCAAAAGTTATACATGGATTTTTGATGTGCAGGGGGTTGGTATCCCTTACCCCTGTATTTTTCAAGGGTCAACTGTATATTAGTTAGGATTCGGTTTTGGTTGTATATAATAAACAGCCTAAGGTTATGCTGCTTAAACAAGTTTTTTCCCCACAGACAGTGGATGTTCAGAGTAGGTGGTCCAGCAATGGTAGAGTAACTCCACAAAATGGTCAGGGACTCTGAATCCTTACAGCTGTCTGCTTGACCATGCCTCAGATGCAGTTATCCTCATGGCTCAAAATGGAAGCTAGAGCTCCAGCCATCACATGCATGTTCTAAGAAGTAGGATAGAGAAAGGAGGCAAAAATAGGCATGTCCTCTCCCTTTAAGAAAACTTCCTAGAAGACTTCTGTGACTACTCTACTTACATTTCTTTCGCCAAATTTAGTTATATGACCACACTTACATGTAAGAATATCTGGGAAATACATTTAGTTGACTGGGCAAAAATATATCCAGTTGGAACTCAAGTTTGTATTTCTAAAGGGAAAGGCAGAGTGGATATTGAGGTAGGCAGCTAGCATTCTATGCCTCAGGGATGGAGGATATTTACTTATTAGATTATTTTAAGGGTCAAATAAGGTAATGTATAAAAATGATGGCCAATAAGTGGTAGTTATTGTCATTATAAGCACAGTTGTTATTTGTATGCCGAGCATACACTCAAGGCATATTTGAAATAAAATGTTGATTAGAAAAGTAAGTGTTAACCTGAATTCAGTTACTTCATTTTCCATTATTTTCTTCTAATCATTCAGTATTGATTCTTTTAGATATTGAAGATTCCTCTTCTTCTAGATAGGTGCTTACTAGTTGATATTAGGTAAGGGTTATTTTTTTCATAAAATTTTGTTGAGCCCGTGGTCACCCGCATTTATGGCAGTAGGCAAGAGAGCTAATGACAGCGAATGAGACGGGAAAGCATGGGGCTAAGATTTGGGAAATTTTAGTTTTAGCTCTGCCACTAACCAGCAATAAAGCCTTGGGAAATACTCTTTCATCTCTGGAATTTTGTCCCCCTCAACTGTAAAGTAGGCTTCCTTCCATCGCCCACTTTATGGGCTCCCATATTATTACATGTGTTCCTGGTTTTGTCTCCATGTTATAATCTCTTGTAAAAAGAGAGAAGCTATGTTTGACTTGCTTCATAAGTGTCCAACACTGTAACACATATGTGTGAGTGAGGATATCAGCCTAGGGCATAGGACACCTGGTTTCTGGTCCTTATTCCACCTCCCATAAGCTGTGTGAACTTGGATAGGTCACCTGCACTTTCAGGTCTTGTACACTTTGGGCTCCAAAATGACGGGTTGGCTTATATGGTCTCTGCAGCTCTAAAGTTCTGGTGTTGCAGGGTAGCAACCCACGGCCTTCACCACACATACCTCTGCCCCATCACACTGATGCTGCAATATAATTTCTGGTGATTTCCTGCTGGCTGAAGTCATTGTCATCAGTTCTGCATGCCTCTTAAAAGGCAATAAACTGGCCGTTGACACCTGTGGCCAGTGTCTGGTTTCTGGTTCCTTTCATCAACACCAGCCTGAATCTTGAACCACGTGCTCTGGCCCATTTCACATTGTACATCTTCCCAAATGTCAGATCCTTCATGGCCTGCTTGGGTCCACTCAGCAGCCCTAAGCAAAGGTTAAATAACCTTTGTTGAACCTTAGCTTTACAATTATAAAAGGAGTATGATGATTTATACCATAGAGGACTTCTGATGATTACTAAAAATAAGAGTATAAACTCCTGGCACATATAAGCCCTGGAGAAAGATAACTATTATTATGTCTATCATTGCTGTTCAGGGCCTCACTTTATCCTCCAGAGCAGTAAAAAGGAATGTAGGATGCATGGAGGTTTGATCATCAGATCCATGTGAGCAGGTCTCCAAATTCCAGTTCTTAAAGCAAAACTGAAGCAGAGGGTGGCATGGAGGAGCGGGGGGTGGGGGGCGGGGCGGGCACGATCCTGAGGGAGTAGGACAGGCTGGTCTCAGATCCTCTGAGTCCCAGGGTTTGATGGATTGTGAAACCAGAGTGGGGAACACCTATGAATTGCCTGGCTCTTTGCTCATGGGTGGGCTCCATGAGTAATAGGTGCCCGTAATTGTGCCCCAGGAATATTCAGTGTCATCTCCCTCCTTCCGAAAAACATATCATGAGCTGAGTAAAAGAAACTTGAGAAATTTTATGAGGATAGACTTTTCAGAGAGGTACATTTCAAATCAGCTTTATTTCACTATGAATTAACCTAGTTAATGCTGATCTCTTGGGACTGATAAGAAGTTTAAGCAACATCAGTAATAAAATTAACAATGTCATATGTACATCTTAAAACATCCCTCCAAAAAGAAGGTAGAATGCCGACCATCCCCACCAGCTTAATTGTTTGCTGTTGCGATTAATTGGGTAATTTATAAAATTTATTATTCCCTTCTGGCCAGCAGAGCCTTTCTATTGAGGAATGTAATAGACGTAATTTGGGTTTTAAAACCAAAAAGGGAGATCAAGCCAAAAGCTCATAAAAGACTCTCTAAATCTCAAAAGGATCCCTGCTCAGCCCTAAGCTAGGTTAGGTCATCCCAGGGATACTTATCCCTATGTTAGCAAGAGGTCAGGGAGAGAGAAGGACTGTGGAAGCAGATGCTGACTCTCCTAAAGGCCACCCTGGGTAAGGAGCATGAATACTGCTTTTCAGACTCTTAGGGAATTCTTTACTAGCAGCTTATCTCTCTTCCAATTGACAGCGGAGACGGTAACACGCTGGAAGAGCAGTTCATCTATCCCCTGTGCTCTGCACACTTGGAGGCATTTTCCCCCAAAGTAGAAAAATCCTAAGCCCGTAAACAATTGGGACATCTGCCAGTGTTCTGGGGCAATGGGATGAGTCATCCAGGAAATCCAAGTGATCTTTTTTTAAGGAATATTTCAGATGATTTAGGGGCAATCTGGGCAGGGCTCTGAAATTGGCACACTTTTGTGCTGCCCTAAGTCTCATGAATGTGCCCTAGGCTGTCTGGTACCACGACCTCTGGGAACTCCTCCACAGTGGGGACCTTCCCTCATGTCTCTTTGTCAGTAGGTCAGGTGCTCCCCATCACTGTGCTGTCTGCTGTTCAGTCATTGGACATGATGCCTGGGAAGAGCAAAAAGAAGGACCCTTATCTCCTGGAGAGCTGCTTGAATTGCCCTCCAGGCTCACCGACTTGGATGAGATTTTCATTTATCAACAGCAATCAGGTTTGAAGTTAAACTTCAAGGCAGAGGAACAGGAAGGATATCTTCTCCCTGCCCCTTCAGGTCGTGGCCATGTCTTGCTTGACTTTGGGAGGTTCTGGTGCCTCACACAGTGCCTGGTACTTAGTAGGCACTCAGCAATGTTTGCTGACAGAAGGTCATTTCCAGCAGAAGGATAAAGTGGAGGACTATCTACTTGTTTGAAATCCATCTGACTTTATTGCCAAAAGTGGACTTGTTTTTCTGCTTCTTTTTGCCACAATCGAAAGTCTATGAATAAATGGAATTCCTGGGTGTACCCTCCGGGGATGGTTAGTTAGGAAGTCCAGGACCACTGGCTCTTCAGTTTTTACAGTTACGAATTGATGCAACTTATAATGGGACTAATGTTCACGCGGGCAGCTTCTAGAATTGCAGATACAATTCACAGACATTCATCAACTATGGACTGGATCCCATACCAAGTGCTGATGGAAAACAAAGATGAGCAAAGAGAATGTTTGTTCCTAAGTTGCTCACAGTCCAGAGTGGGAAGCAGTCACTTCAACAAATAAGCATAATGAGATGCAGTGAAAGACCCAGTAAAGGGATTTCAGAGCATCCTGGGAGTGCAGGAGAGAGATTGGCAGAGGGCTGTGTGGGGGTGGGGCTTTTAAAAGATGTGAAATGTAAGCTCACCTCTCAAAGATGATTAGGACTTTGCTGGGGGTGGGGATGTCATTTCAGACCTTGGGACCAGCAGGTTCCAACTCCGTTCATTCAAGGAACATTCAAGGCCATGGTGGTTCGGAAGAACAGCAAACAGCACTTATCATAGGGCATGGGGAACAGGGGCCTTGGATAGGGCAACGAGGGGGGTCTCAGGCCACGTGGTGCAGGAGTCTAGCACATAAGGTTAAAACATTTGGATTTTACCCGATCAGCTTTCATTCATTTATTTACTCAATAAATATTTTGTTGGGGGGATCTACCGTGTGCCAAGCACTGTGCTAAATGTTGAGGCCTCACATGAGCAAGACTAGGAACATATCCTCCTGGCACTGAGATTCTAGGGGAGGGACAGACAGCAGGGAAGTGAACAAACATACGACGAAGCAGACTGTGGTAAGTGCTGTGAAGGAATTAAAGAGGGTGATGGACAAGAAATAGTGGGGCGATTTCTTTAGATAGAAGAGCTTTTTAGGGGGCAGAGTGATTAAACTGTGCAGTCATTCAGCCAGGATAGATTGAGGGGGAGTAATTAGCAAGAAGAGCAGATAGGAGGCTGGGGTATTTGGTTGGGAAAGGCTTGGAGATGGAGTGGGGGTGGATAGGTGAGGTATTTCAGCAAGAGATTTTATAGGCCTCAACACAAGATTGTGGAGAGGGATGCTTCTTGGCCACCTCTCAATGTTATGACATGGGAATTCTCCCCTTTTTAAAAAAAAACGATTTAGGGGGCAGTTAAACATGGAGCTCAGGTGAGGGAAGGGAGTTTGGGAGTCCACAGCACATAAATCATAACATAGGCCCATTAGGTCGGGGTCATATGTTACATCCCACTGATGTGGGATCTTCCTCTTGTCCCCACCTTGCCGATGGTGACCTTGTGCTACCAACAGCAGTAATAACGCTTTTTCTTCCCTGCAGTTTGTAGTCATCAGCCCCTTGGAGGTCTGTGGGCAGATCAAAATGGATCCTATAGCCCCATTTGCTCTCAGTTTCCTTCAAAGTTGTGGGCAGGTGTTGCTATTGAAACAACATGTCACGGGTCAGAACAGCATAGTGCAGGTAAGAACAATTGTACTGTGAGGGGATCGTAAAGTACCAGAGCCCATAGACTACTCATCGCAGAGAGCACTGGTTTGCGTGTTTTTATTTGTATTTCTAAACATAATTCACACGTCTAGTCTCGGATTCTCAGAGACTCTTGGAGCTGGAATGTCCTGGGTGGGTCATCTGGTCCAGCTTCCTGTGTTCAGTACTGAGAAGGGTCAGCATGAGCACCATCTAACGGATGTGGCAAACTGAGGTCTAAAGTGTTCGAGTGATGTTTTCTGTGTTGGTCAGCTAGCACTTTGTGTGTGTGGACTAGAAGACTGGTCTCCTGACGCCAGGCTCAGTGCTCTTCCCATGATGCCATGCCTCAAGTTGGGGGAGGCACTTGGGGGAGGGAGCAATAGCACCCAGGCAGGAATAGGACTCACGGTAGATGCAGTGACACTTCCTAAAGTAGAGTTAGAGTCCTAGACTGTGACAGCTGGCAGAGGCCTTTGAGGACATCAGGAATGGCTCCCCAAGTGGAGAGATAGGAACACGGAGGTCCAGAGACAGGGGTGACTTTCCCTAGTTCACATAACCAACAACCAAGGACGTGGACACGGTTGTGCTTTCTCCGTGCCAGTGGTTCCTCACCCTGGCTGGGCAGCAGAATGAGCACTAAGAAAGTACCAGTGCTTGGTCCTCACTCCAGAGGCTCTCATGTGGTTGGAACCCAGGCATAGTTTTTGTTTTTGTTTTTGTTTTAAATTGTCATCAGCTGAATCTAATGTGTTACCAGGCTTGAGAACCACTGTCCTTTCCCATGACTATCTCAAGACTCACAACCCACTCTCCTGGAGAAAAGGTTGACGGGGGTTTCGGTAGTCTTGATTATGTGGGGTACCCCATACGTCCAGATGCTTCACACAATTGCGGATCAGCTTAGTTTACTGTCTGGTTTCCAGGTACCGGCACAATTTCCAAAGGCCATCAACAGTAATAAATGTAGGTGTCTGTGGGTCAGGAGAAAGAACTGAGAAAAGATATGAGTACCAAGGAAAGTATTGAAACCATGAATTTCTTATTTATTAAAAAAAGCTACCAAGTCACCATCTTCCCTGAAGCATTGTATAGCTTTCTTCCCTCTGTCTTGGAAATAAGGCTCATGAACCCTACCCTTCCTTCCCTCCCCCTTCCTCCCTCCCTTGTAGAGCTTTTCCAAGACACAAATGGGACAATGACTTCCTCAGGCTTTTTGAATTCCATTCAGAAAGCACAGGTGATTTAACCCGTGTCTGCCTACTTCTCCACCTGCTTACAGTCAACATAATCTTTTGTGCACCTTGTCAGCTCCATGCTCTGAATTCAGCCCCTGGCAAATGTCTGTAGTTCCTAAGGACACCTCTCCTTGGCACTGCAAGGCCTACCCCACCCCAACCCATCTCTCTGGGGTCTCCTAGAAGTCACCTCATGCTACGTCTGTGTCACTTTGGAATCTTTCTGACCCCTGGTAGTATGATTCCTTCCCTTTCTGCCACAGGGTCTTTGCACATGCTATCCTGTCTGCCTGAAAAGTACTCAGATCTGATTTATCATTTATTTGTGTGATAATTTGATTAGTGTATGTCTCCCCCCCCCCATTAAATGGTAGGATTTCTGAGGGCAGGTAATATAGCTCTTTTATTTCTCAGTATATTTCTGGCAGTTAGTACAGTGCCTGGCATATAGTAGATGGTCAATAACTACTTATTGACTAGATGATTGAAAAAATGGATGAATGAGTCACAATTTCTTTGGGGGAGTTAATGGAATAGTATGTGTAAAAGCATTTTATAAACTATAAAATTATTGTTATTCTCATAATCAGTCTGCTTTCTTAAGATGTCTGTTCCTTGTTGAGATAACACTGTAAAGAAATACTGGCTGGTAACTGACTCATTCTGTTATAAAGCAGAAACTAACACACCATTGTAAAGCAATTATACCCCAATAAAGATGTTAAAAAAAAAAAAAGAAAAAAAGAAATACTGGCTGGGATCAAGAACTACACGTGTTATGGATTAAAGATTCTGATCACCAGAAGGTTGTCACTTCTGTCTGGGCCTGTTCCATCCTATTTTATGTCAACATAGACTCACTTAAAGGAAAGAATTAGATGCCAGAAATGGGTAATTTTTGTCTTCCTCAGCTGCAGGATCTTTTCAGTTGGTTTGCTGAGATGGTTTCAGAAAGGAATTTAAAATTTTTGAGTGCTGTCAAGGACCAGGAGTTCTCTGTATTGGCATTTAGTTCATCTTTACAGTAATTCTGAAGGCAGACATTACCCAACCTTATTGAAAATGAAGAGAGATTAAGTAATTTGCTCAAGGTCTCACAGTTAAGAAGTGGGTGGTGTAGAATGCAAGCCAGAGTATGTCTGTGTCTAAGGCCCTTGATCTTACCGCTGCATGTGCTGGCTCTTCAGTAAAACTCAAGTGGCCAGGGCACCAGTGGACTTTGGTATAGAAAACCCAAACCTTGGGCTATTAACAGATAGGAAATCTCAACCACAAAGAAGTTCAAGTGATTTACTCCCAAAGTAATAGCAAAAGATTGCAGTGCATCTGGAGGGCTTGAACCCAGATCTTGACTATCCTAGCCTAATGATATTTAAATTATGCTTGTCTGACATAAAAATATATTGCAACTTGTTAAAAAATGTACTGCCTGCTGGTAAGTGCTGTCAGTTGCTTCCATTTTAGTCTTTTCCCTTGTCTTGTTCTACTTCATGTTACTCTAAAAGATACTGCACAGCCCCATTAAGCATTTTTTGACATCTGTTACTTTTAAAAATCTAACTGCTTTATTGTTTTATTAACTATTTTTATTGAAAAAGTAATACACGCATGGTAGAAAAATCCAAATGATACAATAGAGCATATGGGAAAATGAAAGTCTCTCTCTTGATTGCAGATCCCCTCTCGCCATTACAACTTTCTTAGGCATCATTTAGGAAATATTCTACCTAGATGCAAATATATATTAAAAACTACACACACATATACAGTTAAGCGTACCCCTCCTAATGGCCAAAAATAATTCTGTGTGTTGCAGAAGTGATAATGTGTATCATCAAACATTTCTCTCTAATGCTACCCAAATTCTTATTTTCACACTCTAGTTGCCTTCTATTTATTTATATGGTATTGATATGGTTGGGATTCATGATTGGTGGTATAAGGAACTTGGCAGCACCAAGGCATTTGGCAAGAAAAATCCTTCCTTTTCTTCTAGTTGTAATTAAAAGCCTGTTGCAAAATGAAATAAATCTGGTAGTTCAAATGAGTAGATATTTATTAGGCTAGTAGAAGTGCCCTGGTACAAGCAGCATGAAGAGCTGGGAAATAACAACCTGGCTGTTCCACCAGCAGTGTGGTCCATGATAAGTCACTTCATCTCTTTGAGGTTCAGTTTTCCTACCAGTAAATTCAGAAAGTGAGCCTAGATACTTTGCTAGGTCCCTTCCTGCTCTGCTACTTTATGGCTCTATGGATTCTGGTTAAGAAAACACCATGCTGGAAATAGAGAACCTAGGACTTTACTTCATTGGAGTCATTAATTCTCTTCATCAAAATGGTTCTAGTTCTTGTAGGTACACAGCAGGATTATACTCCCGCCCCCCTCTGGTGGTAGTCATAGCCATGTGGCTTGCTGGTGGTCCATGGAATGTGACTGGATGTAATATGCTTCATTCCCAGACAGAAGCTTTAAGAGTCAGTGCATGATTCACTGTGTTCTCCTTTTCTGTCTCAGTATCCATGCACTCAGGGAGATGCAACCCCCTTCAGTCTGGGTCCCTAAGTGAGAACCATGTAGAACAGAGCATCAGCTAAACCACGATGGACCTATAGTGTGAGCGAGAAATAAACTGTCCTAGTTTTAAGCCAACCTGACTTGGAGACTATTTGTTATTGACGCTTCTCCTGCACGGCTTGACCAGCATATCATGTGAAGGATAGGTATGTCTGAAAAGTCAGAAACTTCAGAGCAATGACAGAAATCTCCCAGTATGCATATCACTCACTTTGCACATATGAAGGATTTTTCAGCGATCTTCCTGGCCATTTTTAATGCCTAGTAGAATCTGTAGTTGTCTTTCTCCCCGCTTTCATCATCTTTCTTCTTTTTTATTCATCACTGTTCCCTTTTAATCTGTTTCCTAAACTTGTGACCCATGTCCCTATTTTATATTCCGTCTTCTGAGAACTTGCTGTCTCCTCTCCCATTCCCTCCTGTGCCTCTCCTTTC